>NC_059255.1:6260247-6267747 GCF_017591435.1 Portunus trituberculatus | reverse complement strand
AGGAGGAGGAGGAGGAGGAGGAGGAGGAGGAGGAGGAGGAGTACAAGACACACAGACATACAGATCAATAGATAGATAAATGAATAGACAGACAAACAGACAGACAGATAGACAAATAAATAAATAGATAAACACAAAAAATATCAATCAAAATACAAAAACTTCACATTTTTCTATCAATATTTCCACAGAAGGCAGCGAGACCCAGCCCACCACCACCGACACCACCACCACCGACACCACCACCACCACCACCACAGACCCTACCACAGAAGGAGCCACAGAAAACACGCAAGAGGAAGAAAAAGAAGAAGAAAAACCTGCGGAGACTCAAGAGGAAGGCCAGGAAGCAACACAAACAAACACAAGCGGCGAAACACAGGAACAAACACCAGAGATACCAAACGAGGGGAACGACGTAAATACAGACACACAGACAGACACAGACGCACCCACAAACGCACACACGAACGTCCCGCAGATCATCGCAGCAGCAGAAGGGGGGATAGTGGCCACAGTAACACTCCCACAAGCCGAACCAAACGCAGATGACAAAACGGAGAAAGGGACTGAAATAAAAGCAGAGAAAACGGAGAAGCGTAAAAAACCGGCGAAGAAAATTGAAGTGGAGGAATTTTACGTCAAATATCGGTCGTTTTCTTACCTCCACGCGGAATGGAGGACGGAAGAGGAGCTGTTTAAGGGTGACAAGCGGATAGCAGGGAAGATTAAGAGGTTCAAGCAGAAGAGAGCAACCACACAGAATATGCTGGAGTTTGTGAGTATTGAGAGAGAGAGAGAGAGAGTGAGAGAGTAAGGCTGTGTGAGTGAGAAATAATGATTGAGAGAGAGAGAGTGTATTTGTGTTTGTAAGACTGTGAGAGAGAGAGAGAGATAATGAGTTTTGTTTACCTATCCACCCATCCACCAATCGACTCATATCTATCCACCTCTATCTATCTATTTATCCACTCACTCCTCATTTGTCTATCCATTTACTCATTCTTCCACTTCCATATCTATCTATCTGTCTGTCTGTCTGTCTGTCTGTCTGTCTGTCTGTCTGTCTGCCTGCCTGTCCATCCACTCCACCCCTCCACTGGCAGCTGGAGGAGGAGGCGTTCAACCCAGACTACACAGAGGTGGATCGCATTCTGGACGTGACAGAAACAGTGGAACCGTCCACCATGAAGGCCATCAAACACTACCTGGTCAAGTGGAAGGCCCTGGCGTATGAGGACTCCACCTGGGAACTGGAAGATGATGTGGATCCTCTCAAGGTAAGGTGGAGCAGGTGCAAGAGGTGGAGGAGATGGAGGTAGGAAGAGGAGGAGATGGAGGTAGGAAGAAGTGGTTGAAGATGAAGTGGAGGAGGTGGAAGAAACAGAGGAGGAGATGGAGGTAGGAAGAAGTGGTAGAAGAGGCAGTGAAGGAGGTGAAGGTGGAAGAGGAGATGGTAGAGGTGGAAGAGGAAGTGAAAGAAGTGGAGGTATGTATGATTGTGCCACCAGTCGCCATATTTGTGATCAGAGGCGATGGCAGCATTCCGGAAATCCCTGTACAGTCTTAAATTCATCCCTTTCTAGATACAAGCTTCCTCTCACACTGGCAAATACAAGCTTTCCCTCACCCACTCACCCTCTCAACCTTCTCCCCCTGACAGATACAAGCCTTCCTGACATACAAGGACCCACCCCCAAAGAACGAATGGAAGCCCAAGAAGAGACCCAAACCCAGTGAGTGGAAGAAGCTGGACTCTTCGCCACAGTACAAGAACAACAATTCACTGAGAGAGTACCAGCTGGAGGGTCTCAACTGGCTCAATTTCTCCTACTACAACTCGTATGTCAGACATTGTTGCTGCAGATTGATTGTTGGAACATGTGAAAGATTGTTGGAACTACTACTGTGTGAAAGATTGTTATGACTTAAGAGAGAGAGAGAGGTGCTTGGTGTGTTTGTGTGTGTGTGTTTTATTTCAGAGATTTGGAACTGAAAAATTGTTGGAACTTGTGTGAAAAATTGTTAGAACTTGCATGTGTGGGGCAGAGAGAGAGAGAGAGAGAGAGAAAAAAAAAATATCAACCTTATTTAACCTAACCTACACATTTATCCATCCTTCCAGCCTAACCTACCCTACCCTAACCCAACCCAACCTAGCCTAACCTAACCTAACCTAACCTAACCTAGCCTAGCCTAGCCTAGCCTAACTTACCTTACCTAACCCAATCCAGCCCAACCCAACCCAACCTAACCCAACCACATATATCCAGTGATCCACGCAGCCTAACCATCCCTGCACCTTGTCTCCACAGCCGTAACTGCATTCTGGCAGATGAGATGGGGCTGGGCAAGACCATTCAGTCCCTCACGTTTGTGGACTCCTGCTTTAAGTACGGCATTCGTGGACCGTTCCTCATCATCGCCCCGCTCTCCACTATTCCTAACTGGCAGAGGGAGTTTGAGGGCTGGACCGACCTTAATATTATCGTCTATCATGGATCGTAAGTGTTTCTGTCTGTCTGTGTGTGTCTGTTTGTCTTCTGTCTGTCTGTCTTTCTCTGTGTCTGTGTTTGTCTGTGTCTGTTTGTCTGTCTGCCTGTCGTTTGTATTTATCTAGTTGTATTGTACAGTGTTGGAGTGGGGCTCATAGTGTCCTGTCTCCATGTCTCCATTTATCAAATTTTTCCTTAAAGTTCTGCACATTATATGCTGTATCAACTTCATTATCCAATGCATTCCACTTTTCCACCGTTCTGGTCACCCAGCCAGCCTTCCCCATTACGTAGTGAGCTCAGACCTCTTAGACTGATCTTTGGGTAGGACTGAGACCACTAACCTAACCTAACCACACCTTTCTTCCTTATTTACCTCCACAAACACACCTTTTCTTATTTCTTACTTTTCTTAATCTTTTCTTCCTTATTTCCTTTTTTTCTTGCTATTTTGTGAGTATTGATTTATTTTTTCACCCCTACCCTACAGCCACGCCATACTTATTGACCTCCACAAACACACCTTTCCTATTGACCTCCCCAACACCTGAAGTTAACAGCCCATCTCTGTCACCCCCCACAGCCACGCCAGTCGCAACATGATCCTTGAGTATGAGATGTATTACAAGGACGACAAGGGCCAGCGCATCCCCAACCTATACAAGTTCAACGTTCTCATCACCACCTTTGAAGTGATCATCTCCGACTGCCTGGAGCTCAAGGAGATACACTGGCGCTGCTGCATTATTGACGAGGCGCACAGGTTGAAGAACAGGGTACGTGTGTGGGGCAGTTTTGGGGCTGTTTCCCTTGCAGCTCTGAAACAATTAGCTGAAAGAAAGGGATAAATGTGTTGAAACCTCCCTCTTAATGAAGTCATGTCATAGTATGTTGGAAATACAGAAGCAAACAGAATTCCAGAGTTTACCGGAGAGTGGGATGAATGATTGAGAGTACTGGTTAACTCATGCATTAGAGAGGTGGACAGAGTAGTGGTGAGAGGAAGAAGAAAGCCTTGTGCAGCGAGGGTTGGGGCTGGAGGGAGGAGGGGAGGCAAGCAGTTAGCAAGATCAATAGAGCAGTTAGCATGAAAATAGCGATAAAAGATAGCAAGAGATGCAACATTCTGGCGGTGAGAAAGAGGCTGAAGACAGTCAGTCAGAGGAGGGGAGTTGATGACATGAAAAGCTTTTGATTCCACCCTATGTAATAAGAAGTGTTTTGTGGGTTACATGGTCATTGTATGGGAGACAACTTACCTTAGCCTAACCCAACCCAACCCAACCCAAACCCCACAGAACTGCAGGCCACTAAAGGGGGCTTCATTTAATGCATTTAACCTATCCTAACCCAATGTAATTTAATCCAAACCTAACCTAAATCTAACTTGGCTCAAGAAAGTGGTTATATTTGGCCCTAACCTAACCTAACCTAACCCAAACTCACCCAATCCTAACCTAACCCAACCTAACCTAGCTTAACCTCACTCAATCTACCCCCCACAGAACTGCAAACTCCTGGAGGGTCTGCGTCTGATGTTCATGGAGCACCGTGTTCTACTGTCCGGCACACCACTGCAGAACAACGTGACTGAGCTGTTCTCCCTACTCAACTTCCTGGAGCCCACACAGTTCTCTTGCCAGGACACCTTTCTGCAGGAGTTTGGCAAGCTGGAGACAGAGGACCAGGTGACCAAGCTACAGGCATTGTTGAAGCCAATGATGCTGAGGAGGATGAAGGAAGATGTGGAGAAGAGTTTAGCACCAAAGGAGGAGACTATCATTGAGGTACGTCTGTGTGTGTGTGTGTGTGTTTCTGATGTGTGTTTTTGGTGTGTGAGGTTATTTTTTCATGTGTGTATGTGTGTGTGTGTGTGTGTGTGTGAGAGAGAGAGAGAGAGAGTTGTGTGTGTGTATAAGGTGTGTTTTTGGGTGTTTTTAGTGTTTTTGGTCTGTTTTTTTCTGTGTTTTGTGTGTGTTTGTGTTTGTGTTTGAAAAAGAAATGTACCTTAGTATGTGTATTGACTTAAAGAACACAACTGTCACTCCATATTTATTTATTTTATTTATTTATTATTTTTATTTACTGGTGTGTGTTATGATGACCTGCCATGCTAATACTGAGGAGTCCAGCTTTGTCTGGGACCCCAGTGAGTTTAAAGTTTGGAACGCTGATTAACACACACACACACACACACACACACACACACACACACACACACACACACACACACACACACACACACACACACACACACACACACACATGTAATGGAGATGGGGAAGAGTGGAAGATGGCCAAGAGGGTCATAATGGGTGAAGGAGTATGTTGAAAAAGGTGGAAAAGGAAAAGGATTTGGGAGTGATAATACAAGACCATGGGCAGTTTGAGGCTCATATTGACAAGATGTTTGGAGAAACATTAATTTGATTAGAAATATTGGATTAGCCTTCCATTATATGGATAAAGATATGATGAAGAAATTAATTAGTATGGTAATTAGACCAAGATTGGAATATGCTGGTGGTTTGGTCCCCTTATAAAAAGAAGCATATAAGGAAGTTGGAGAGATTGCAGAGAATGGCAACAAAAATGGTTCTGGAACTGGCAGAAATGACCTATGAGGAGAGATTAAAAGAAATGAATTTGCTTACCTTGGAACAAAGAAGAGAAAGAGGAGATTTAATACAGGTTTATAAACTGTTGAACGGTCTGGATGAAGTGGATAATGAGCAAATGATGTTGAGAGAAGAAAATTTAAATCGAACTACGAGATCGCATAGTAAAAAGATAGCCAAGGAAATATGCTTGAAGGATGTGAAGAAATATAGTTTCCCACAGAGATGTGTGGAGGTGTGGAATAGTTTGAGTGAGGAGGTGGTGTCAGCGAGGAGTGTGCATAGTTTGAAAGGAAAGTTAGATGTGTGTAGATATGGAGATGGGGCCACACCAGTATGATACCCAGGCCCTGGAAAATTACAACTAGGTGAATACACACACACACACAATCGAGAGTGCCGGGTTCGAGTCCCGGTGCGGCGAGACAAATGGGCAAGCCTCTTACTGTGTGGCCCCTGTTCATCTAGCAGTAAATAGGTACGGGATGTAACTGGAGGGGTTGTGGCCTCGCTTTCCCGGTGTGTGGAGTGTGCTGTGGTCTCAGTCCTACCCAAAGATTGGTCTATGAGCTCTGAGCTCCCTCCGTAATGGGGAAGACTGGCTGGGTGACCAGCAGACGACCGAGGTGAATTACACACACACAAAACTAGAACCACAAAAACACACTTAAAAACACTCGCAAACACACCCAACACACACACACAAATACATCCTTTAAAAAACACACACACACACACACACCCTAACCTAACCTAACCTAACCTAACCTTCGTCATAAACAGGTGGAGCTGACAAACATCCAGAAGAAGTATTACCGAGCGATTCTTGAGCGGAACTTTGACTTCCTGGTGAAGGGAGCCACGTACGCCAACATTCCCAGCCTTATGAACACCATGATGGAACTCAGGAAATGCTGTCTGCACCCTTACCTCCTCAATGGTCAGTGTATGGGTGTGTGTGTGTGTGTATGTTTGGAGGGAAGGTGGTGTGTATCTGTGGAAGTTTGAAGGGAAAGTAGAGTATGTGTGTGGAAGTTTGCAGGGAAGGTAGAGTGTGTGTGTGTGTGTGTGTGTGTGTGTGTGTGTGTAAGAGAGAGAGAGAGAGGGAGTTATTTTCTTTGTCTAACCTAACAACTTAATTTTCCTTCTATAACTAACCTGCATAGAGAAAAAAATCAAATCAAACCTAATCTAACTCACCCCAAACCCAACCCAACCCAACCCAAACTTAACTAAACCAACTGGTGCACCTCCCGACACAGGCGCAGAGGATGCCATACAGCAGGACTATCGTGACTCCAACCCCGCCAATGCCTCAGACCCAGACACTTACTACAATGCCCTCATCAACTCCTCCGGCAAGATGGTGCTGGTGGACAAACTCCTGCCCAAGCTGAAGGATAATGGCCACCGTGTCCTGATCTTCTCACAAATGGTCAAGCTGTTGGATATCCTGGAGGACTATCTTATCTTTAGAAAGTGAGTGTCCTTTATGGTGGTGGTGCTGGTGGTGGGGACTTGGTGTTAGTGGTGGTGGGGACTTATATTGGTATGTTATTTGTCTCTAGAACCTTAAAAACCCACGTCACTTATTGTTTCTCCTGTTGATAATGTAGAAATGTTGTTGATTTATCTCTAGAACCTTAAAAACACCCTTAAAAACTCGCATCACTTATTGTTTCTCCTGTTGATAATGTGGAAATTTTGTTAATTTATCTCTAGAACCTTAAAAACACCCTTAAAAACTCACAGCACTTATTGTTTCTCCTGTTAATGTAAAAATCTCATTAATCTGTCACTAGGGCCACAAAAACACCCTTGAAAACCCTGTCACTTATTGTTTCTCTTGTTAATAATGTAAAAATCTCATTAATCTATCACTAGGGCCACAAAAACACCCTTAAAACTCACATCACTTATTGTTTGCTGCTACCTAAATAAATGAAAGCATTTTTAACAAAGATTTAACCTAACCTAACCTAATTAACTTTTTTTTTATTTATCTAGTTATTTTTTATGTTACCAGTATTTAGCAGTTATGTAAATCTAACCTAACCTAACCCCACAGATACCCCTATGAGCGGCTGGACGGCAGGATACGTGGGAACATGCGGCAGGCGGCAATCGACCGTTTCTGCAAGCCTGACTCTGATCGGTTTGTGTTCCTGCTGTGTACCAAAGCTGGCGGTCTGGGCATCAACCTCACAGCCGCGGACACTGTCATCATTTACGACAGCGACTGGAACCCACAGAACGACTTGCAGGCCCAAGCTCGCTGCCACAGGATTGGTCAGTCGAAGAGCGTCAAAATCTACCGTCTAGTCTGCAGGAACACATACGAGAGGGAGATGTTTGATAAGGCGTCCAGGAAATTGGGTTTGGATAAG
>NC_059255.1:6240247-6255247 GCF_017591435.1 Portunus trituberculatus | reverse complement strand
TATCACATTAAACACTCATTATACATTGTTTTTATGTACCTCACCTCACCACACCACACTATACCACACCACACCTCACCTCACCTAACCTAACTTCACTTCACCCCAGAAATGATAGAGATTGGAGTGGACCGTCTGCCAGAGGAGCGCGCTAGACGGGTACTGGAGCGGGTGGACCTTCTCAACCGCCTGCGCAACGACATCATCCCTCACCCTGGCTTGAAGGACGCCTTGAAGCTGGCCCTCCCTTCCAAGGACATGCCAGACTGGTGGATCCCTGGGAAACACGACCACGATCTTCTCAAGGGTGTCGGCAGGTGTGTGTATGAGCCAATGCCATGTGTCTAGGGGTCACTTAGGGTCATTTAGGGTGTTTTTAGGGCCTTGCTGTGGTGTCTTGGAGGTGCAAGGTAGGGAGCAGTCTCATTGTGAAGGGCAGAGGTGGTGGTGGGGCAGTGTGTGCTGTGTGGCTTTGCTGTGGATACTGTTTACATTCCTCTAATCTTTACATCAACTTACCACACCACTCTTCTCTCCCGCACAGACATGGCTTGGGGAGAACAGATTACTACATCTTATACGACCCGGAGCTTAATTTCCGAGAGATAATACGACGTCACACTGCAGGAGAACCACTGATAACGGAGAAGGAGAAGGCAGAGATACAGAGGAAATATTATCAGAAGAAAGGGAAAGGTGGTGGTGATGATGAAATAGAAGAAGTGAAGATTGTGAAGGAGGAAGAGGAGGATGATGATGATGTAATAGAACTGAAAGATGATGTAGATGATAAGGAAATAGTGAAGAAGGAGGTAAAAGAGGAGATAGAGAAGGAGAAGATGGATGGGGATGAAGAGGAGAAGAGAGAGGAAGTAACAGATGTAGTAAAGAAGGAAGAGAAGGAAGACGAAGAGGAGGAGAAGGAGGTGAAAGAGGAAAAGAAGATCAATGTACAAGAAGTGGAAAAGAAGGAAGAGAAGATGAAGGAGGAAGAGGAGGAGGAGGAGGAGGAGGAGGAGGGAGAGAAGAAACCAAATAAAGAAGACATCAAGATGAACTCAGAAGAAGATGCCAAAGAAATGAAGGAAGAGAAGGAGGAAGAGAAAGAAAAGATAGAAATAAAAGAAGAGCAAGAAATAAAGAAGGAAATGAAGGAAGAGGTAAAGGAAGAAAGTGTGAAAATGGAAGGAGTAGAAGAGGAAGAGGAGGAGGAAGAGGAAGAGGAAGAGGAGCTGATCGAAATGCCAGTTGCAACTATATTGGAAGAGGAAGATGATGAAGAGGAAGAAGAGGAGATGGAAGCACAAACAAAGGAAGAGGAATTGAGTAAAGCAAGTGTAGAAGGTGAAGATAAAGAAGAGAAGGAGAAAGAAGAGGAGAGCAGGGAGGAGAAAGAGGAAATGGAAGGAGAGACAAATGAGGAGAGTAAAGTAAAGGAGAAGGAGGAGCAAAGTGAGAACAAGGAACAAGAAACAAAGAAAGACGAGGAGGAGGAGGAGGATGACGACGACGAGGAAGAGGAAGAAGAGGAGGAGGAGGAGAAGATGGAGACTGACACAGAGAAGAAGGATGGGGCAGAGGAGGATGAGAAGGAGGGTGGCAAGGAGGAGGAGGAGGAGGAGGAGGGTAAGGAGAAGCAGCCCCTGGAGAAGATGAAGGCAGCCATGAAGGAGAAGAGGGAGGGAGGGAAGGAGGAGGGCAAGAAGGGTGATGGGAAGAAGGGTTCTGCCCTGCTCAGCCTGCAGCAGATGGATGAGGCCATGGCCAAGTGCGGCAGCAACCTCACCTACGATAGCCTGGTGTCCTCAGAGCCCACCGTGGCCCAGCTGCTGGCCCAGAGCGCGGCCAACCCCATCCGCTGGCCCAAAGACCGGCTGCTGCAGGCGCGCATCGAGCACCTCATGTACGCCGTGGAGCACCGTAAGTGGCCCGTTGGTATCCACTTCCAGACCTCAGACCAGGACACCAAGACCTCCGGCAGCGGCAGTGGTGGTCACCGTGGCGACGGCCCTGAGGTGTTGGACGTGGAGCGGCGCAAGCAGCAGCGGCAGATGGAGGTGGCGGAGGCGGAGCGTCAGCGGCTGCAGGCGCTGCTCCACCCCAACCTGCACCACACACTGGGCCTCACCAAGAACTCCGCCTCAGCCGCCGCCAGCCTGGGTCTGCCCGCCTCCTTCACCTCCGCCAGCCTGCGCTCCCTCATGGAGGCGGAGACAGAGCGCACCAAGACCAAGCAGCAGCAGCAGCAACAGCAGCAGCAGCAGCGGGACCAGCACAGGGACCAGCAGCGAGACCAGCAGCAGCAGCAGACAGACTCCCTGCGACAGCTGCAGGCGCTGCAGGGCTCCCTGGACCTGACCATCAAGCCCGTCAATCCTGGCCAGAATGCCATGGACATGGCCACCGCCAGCTTCCTGTCTCGCCACAGCCCGGGGCGGCCGCGCCTGGAGGAGCGGCAGCGGCCAGGGGAGAAGCGGCGGCTGGGTGAGGGCATGGACTCCCGCACCCAGGAGAAGAAGAGACGCAAGCTGGACGAGATTGTGATGGGCCTCACCTCCAAGGGCCGCAGCCCCGAGGCTGTGGCCACCAGCAGCACTGCCAGCACCAGCAGTCCGCTGCTGATGCTGCGTGGGTCATCAGTGACGCTGCTCAGTGCGCGGGACAAGAGCCAGGTGACGTCGGCACTCAGCACACCCAAGCTGTCCTCCAGCATCAGCATCACGCCCACCGTGTCGCGGCGGCCGCTGGACACCCGCAGCGACGACAGTCCTGCCACCTCCCGCTCCGGTGCCAGCACCGCTGGCGACAAGGACACCAAGCCCGGCTTGGTGAAACAGTCAGACCTGCCACCTGGTGTAACGCTGCCGCCAGGCATTGAGCTGTACCGCCCCACCGACGCCAAGGTGGACAAGTGGCTGGAGCAGCACCAGGGACTCATGGCAGATTCATCGCGCTCCAAGGACGCCACCGCTGCCAAGCGCCGCAAGCTGGACATCACTGCCATGGACTGGAGCCAGTTCTCCGGCGAGGAACACGTCAGCGTGGTTCACACTGCCACCGGACAGCGGGTGAGTACTGCACTGCATTGTGTGTGTGTGTGTGTGTGTGTGTGTGTGTGTGTGTGTGTGTGTGTGTGTGTGTGTGTGTGTGTGTGTGTGTGTGTGTGTGTGTGTGTGTGTGTGTGTGTGTGTGTGTGTGTGTGTGTGTGTGTGTGTGTGTGTGTGTGTGTGTGTGTGTGTGTGTGTGTGTGTGTGTGAGAGAGAGAGTGAGAGTGAGAGGGGGGGGATATATGGCAGTGTTTCTATGTTTTCCTCCCATCTGTGTTTGTTGACCTTTGTGCTGACTGATGCCTATCAAATACTCATCTCTTCATGCTGGAATAAAACACACACACACACACACACACACACACACACACACACACACACACACACACACACACACACACACACACACACACACACACACACACACACACACACACACACACACACACACACTTTCTCTCTCTCTCTCTCTCTCTCTCTCTCTCTCTCTCTCTCTCTCTCTCTCTCTCTCTCTCTCTCTCTCTCTCTCTCTCTCTCTCTCTCTCTCTCTCTCTCTAAGGGCATGGTGGTCTGTCCCTACAGATCAGTGGTCAGGAGGCACCACGGCTGAAGCACCTGGCCAAGTGGTTGATGGAGCACCCGAGCTACGACGTGGATCCGCAGTGGGCGGAGGTGACCAACGACCGCACTGGTGGCTTCCTGGCCGACCTGCAGAAAAAGATGGCTGGCGCGGAGCGGGACAAGAAGCACGGGTCGGGTCGCGCCTCTATCATCCCTTCTTCGTCCAGCTACCACCACGCCGCCTCCTCTGCCAGCGGCAGCACCTCCTGCGCCGGCACCACCACATCTACCTCCGCCTCGTCTTACCTGCCGGGCTACCACTCCAAAGGCCTGCCCTTCGATGCCAAGAGTCTGCTGCAGGGCCTGGACCCAAAACTGCTGGGCTTCGACCCCAAGCTGCTGGCAGGCTTTGACCCAAAGCTGCTGGGCCTGGACCCCAAGCTGTTGCCGCCGCTGGACCCCAAGCTGTTTGCTGCCATGGGACTGGACCCCAAGTTGCTGGGCCTGGACTCCCTGACAGCCACCACTACCACCACCACCACCTCCAAGCACCGTGAGTCCAAGCACCATGACAACAAGGATGCCCGTGCCTCCTCCTCATCCTCATCCTCATCCTCCAGGCCTTCCGAGGGCAAGTCCTCCCTGCATTCCATCGACCCTAAACTGCTTGGCTTTGACCCAAAGCTCCTTGCTGGTCTTGACCCCAAGGCCCTGGCCTCCCTAGACCCAAAGTTCCTGGCCAGCCTCACTGGCATAGACCACAAGACCTTGGCAAGCCTAGACCCCAAGATGTTGGCCAGCCTTGATCCTAAAATGCTGGCCGGACTGGACCCCAAGATGTTGGCTGGCCTAGATCCTAAAATGCTGGCTGGCCTTGACCCCAAGATGCTGGCTGGTCTAGACCCCAAGATGCTAACTGGCCTGGATGCCAAGATGCTGGCTGGCCTAGACCCAAAGATGTTAGCTGGACTGGACCCCAAGTTCCTGGCTGGCCTGGACCCCAAACTGCTGGGTGGTCTGGACCCCAAACTCTTAGGGGGCCTAGATCCTAAGCTGCTAGGGGGACTGGACCCTAAGTTATTAGGTGGCTTAGACCCCAAACTGCTGGGTGGACTGGACCCCAAGCTGCTGGGGGGCCTGGACCCCAAGTTACTGGGGGGCTTGGACGCAAAGCTACTAGGGGGCCTGGACCCAAAGCTGTTAGGAGGGCTGGACCCCAAGTTGTTAGGGGGCCTAGACCCCAAGCTGCTGGGTGGGCTGGACCCAAAACTGTTAGGGGGATTGGATCCTAAGTTATTAGGGGGGCTGGACCCCAAGCTGCTAGGGCTAGGGGGCTTGGACCCAAAGTTGCTGGGGAGCCTGGACCCTAAGCTACTGGGTGGCCTGGATCCCAAACAGTTAGGTGGACTTGACCCAAAGTTGTTAGGTGGACTAGATCCCAAGCTGCTAGGTGGCCTGGACCCCAAGCTGCTGGCCAGCCTGGACCCCAAGATGTTTGGGGGGCTGGACCCCAAACTGCTTGGGGGTCTGGACCCTAAGCTGCTGGCCGGCCTGGACCCTAAGATGCTGGGTGGGCTGGACCCCAAACTGCTGAGCAGCCTGGACCCTAAGATGCTGGCTGGTCTGGACCCCAAAATGCTGGCTGCCCTGGACCCGAAGATGCTGGCCGGGCTGGACCCCAAGCTTCTAGGAGGCCTGGACCCCAAGATGCTGGGGGCACTGGACCCCAAGATGTTTGGTGGGCTGGATCCTAAGCTGCTGGCCTCCATGGGGGTGGACCCCACCATGATGATGATGGCCGGCTTTGGGGGGCTGCCGGGCATGGCTGGCCTGGGCATGGCCAACCCCCTGCTGGGTGGCCTGGCAGGCTTTGGTCTACCAGGGCTGTCTGGCATGGGGGACTATCCCTCCACGTCCAAGAGTAAGGAGCACCGCAGCGTGGCGGCAGCGGTCAGCCAGGCCCAGAGCTTTGGGTTCCCTGGCGTGTTCCCTGGGGCCAGTGCCGCCGGCCTCATGTACCCCCCGCTGGGCCTGGGCGGCCTGGGCTCCTTCCAGCTGCCCTCCATGTCCTCAGCGGCCTCCAGCAGCCTGCTCAATGGCCTGCCCATCAGCACCATGTCTGCCTCGACGCATCAGCTGTCCACCACCACCAGCTCCAGCAGTAAGTGGCGGGAGGAACACCGACGCTCCACAAGAACTAGCGACCACAGAGATCGCTCCGCCGACCACAGAGACCGATCCTCCGACCACAGAGACCGATCCACCGACCACAGAGACCGCTCCGCTGACCACAGAGACCGTGAGGAGCGGGAGGAGGAGCGGGAAGAGCAGCAGCGGGAGCGGTCCTCTTCACGCAAGGAGCGCCTGAAGGAGGCACAGCTGCTGCAGCAGTCCACGGCGGGCCTGTCCCGAGAGGAGCGCCACCTCCTGAAGCAGATGAAGGCTGAGAGGCTGGCCAGGGAAGTGGAGGCCCTGGGCGGCCAGGACGCCTTCTCCGCCCACCTTGACCTGTCTATGCCCCGTGGCCAGGCCCAAGCCCAGGCCCAGGCCCAGGCCCAGGCCCAGGCCCAGGCCCAGGACGCAGGCCGGGGGGAGGACAGGGTGCAGGACGCCCCGGAAAACCTCAGCAGGGAGTCAGAGCGGCCCTCAGGCGGCGGCGGTGGTGGTGGTGGTGGTGGTGGTGGTGGTGGTGGTGGCGGTGGTGGAGGTGGCGGTGGCGGCTGCGTCGGCGGCAGCAGCAGTGGTAGCAGTGGCGAGGGCGTGCAGGACCTGAGCACAAAGGAGGTGGAGAACGGTGAACGCAGCGGCACCAACTCTGAGGATGAGGGCCACGACGACAAGTCTTAGTGCCACGGCAGCCCCGCCCCGCCCTGACCCACCCCCTGCCCACCCCGCCCCTCCGCCACCCTCGCCACTAACGGCACACCCCCAAAGTATCAACTGGTGTACTTTAATGTAAAACTGAGACGATATTTTAGTTGAAGTGAATGAATGACTTCCATGTATGCAGCGCCGTGCGTGTGATCCACAACCACACTCCACCACCCATCCCCTCATGACCCCTCCACCTCCACCACCACCTCCACCACCACCACCACCACCACCACCTCCACCTCCACCTCCACCTCCACCCCCACCACCACCACCACCACCACCACACACATCAGCTCCTCACTTTGACATATAACTGTGATAATGACCTCATTATTTATTCCATATTTTGTGCGAAAAAAGAGATAATAATAATTTAAAAAAACAAACATAATTCTGGAAACGGGAACGCATCTTTCCACTTTTCCGTACTGCCGCAAGCAAGCAAACAAAACAGACAGAACCGGTCCGCCCCGAGCCCCGCCACCACCACCACCCTGTCAGCAAGGGATGGGACATGGACCCTGGACCCTGCACCCCTGACCCTCCCCTTCCCCCGTGTGTCTGTCTCTGTGGGCCTCCGTTAAGTGCATCCTAGGAGTTGCTGCTTCGTAACACACACACATACATACACACACACACACACTGAACCTCTCAAGAAGTGCTTTAGGTTTCAAGTACAAGAGTGTTAGGGATCTCTGCTTTGATCAAGAAGCGATGGATCTAGACTACTGGAATCCCCATGTCTGTGTATATATTATTATTAAGAGACAGAAATACTATTATGTAAGCAGACTTTTGTAAAAGCTAAATGTAAACTAAAGTTCACTAATATTAAAAGGGAACTTGGTGACATGCAACATTTCATTTCCGTGGCAGTTGTGTGACGGGTTGCAAGATTACAGTGTTGTGTGGTGACTGGTGATGTGATGGTGTTTGCCTCCTGTGGTGCGGCTGTCATGCTTTGTAAACACCAGTCAAATAGTCACAAGGATAAGGTGTGTCTTGAATTTATTTATTTATTATTTTTTTTTAATGGTTTTAGTTGACTGATAATATTTCTGCATTATTAACAGGAGAAAAGTGGTGAATTTGTTAATGGTGTTTTAAATATATTTTACATTATCAACAGGAGAAATAGTAAGTGACATTATTATTAAGGGTATTTCTATAGTTCATTGCCTCTCTGGTAGCAAACTGGTGTGTGTTTGAGAGAGCGTTGATGGTAGGTGGCGCTGTGTGTGAGAGGGTCCGAGTGTAGGTTGGGCTTCCTCACTCGGGGCAACGGTTTCCTAGCGGGTGGGCTTTGAGATAGGGGGTAACCAAAAAGTATCCCCTTTAGCCTAGAAATTCCCGTGAAAAGCCCACATGGTATAAAAAAAAAAAAAAAAATGAGTAATTGGTCAGTCTGTCTCCACACACACACACACACACAGCCATCACCAATCACTGAAGATGAGTGTGTGGGTCTGCTACATCATAACACGTACCTAAACACCCTCCTCGTCCTCCTCAGGTTGTTGTTTCAGTTATCATTGATTTTGTGGGTAGTTTTTGAGGCTATTTCTTTATTTTCTAGTCTTTTTACCTGTGTTAGTGGAAACAAACGGCAAATTAGCCATTTATTGAAAGGCAAACAAGTATTCAAGGTTAGCGCGGCAGGTAGATCGTCTCTATTTTATCTGTTATTTGCTTTATTTTTCATCCATTGTAAGCCAGACATGACTTAAATGGCACCATAAGCACAGTTTTTCATATCCAGCGGTCATGTACACTCCACATGGCCTTATATAGGTCTGATGAGAGGACAATGAGATAGGGTGGCGGTTACCTGCTTGCCGGCCCGCCCCCGCTACCTATCCCGCTCGTTCTCTAGTTCTATTGAGTCTTATTCGGTGTCTGTATCGTGTTCTTTAGGTTTCTGTAAGTATTTTGTTTTAAGAGTGTCTTCCGTGCCTATAGTCGGTAGATATATGACGTGTTGTGCTGTTTTGTGGCTTGAAAATAGTCATCTGGTGGCGTAAAATTTACATCTCAGCATTTGCGTTTTTTTTTTTTTTTGTTTCAAGGTAAAACGGAGTCTATATCATTTCACAGAATCGCTGTTGCTCTTTTAAATGTGTCACTAAGCCTTTGAGTTAAATCTGTCGCCTTTACAATGGTGTTTAGCTTTCTTAAAGGTTGGTGTTATAGTTTTTGATTTGGTTTGTTTACGTTTTCAGTTGACGGCGTAGCTCCTCCTAGATTGTTTTGAAAGATAGCTCAGATTCTGTAGAGTGTGTCAGCATACTCGATAAGTCAACATGGCTGGACTTAATAGTGGTTTATAAGGTGATAAGGTTTTAATGCTTATTTTATTACATTTTTATCTTTCGTGCGTTCACTTCTGGTTCTGGTTAAGAGTTGGATGCCTGAGAAGGTCGTTTATATAGTCTAATATTTTTCAATATGCCAGTGAAGTGGAAATGGCAGGACGTTTCACTGCTTTAAAAGGTGAGAATGTTTCAATACATTTAACATACTTGATTTAAAATTTCTTTATTATTGGTCAGGCTGGAGATGTTTTAATATTGTGGAAAATAGTTAAAGTATCAAATCAAGTCAAAGAATATCAATTATTCTGTTCTGGCTTCATTTTTTCAATAAGTCGATTTTGAAATGAGTTCCGTTACGTACGTGAATTACCAACCGTCGCCAGTACGCCCGCCATGCCCGGGGTGTGACGTCATCAAGTGGGCGGGGCTGGCTCAGCTTCCACCTGCCGGCTGGCTGTGTTTAGCTAATATTTTGCATATTTTGTCTTGTTTTCCAGTCGCTGGTGTCACTAAGTGGAGCCACGTGACTATGCTTTAATGTGTGTGTGTGTGTGTGTGTGTGTGTGTGAGAGAGAGAGAGAGAGTTACTTTTGTTTTCCCTGGGTATGTGTTTAAGAATGTATGTATGGACTTACATTAGCATTATGTGTGTATGTAAGTACTCTTGCGGCTCCTCATTCCTATATACTGTAGAGTGACTTGTGTCGAGTTGGTGGACTGTAACACGTGACAATCATTAGTCTAGCCAGGACTTGTGCCGTATAGTTAAGACACACCTCCAATCTCAACGCAACCCCATCTCTCTCTCTCTCTCTCTCTCTCTCTCTCTCTCTCTCTCTCTCTCTCTCTCTCTCTCTCTCTCCTTGCATATTTCACATCGATAACTCTTAAAAGACAGTAATACACTTTCTATCTTGCCAAATACTTCAGCCGTAACACACGAGAGAGAGAGAGAGAGAGAGAGAGAGAGAGAGTTGACAAGGAACGCTACAAAAAGATGAGGTAGTAAAGACGAACATTGAGAAAAGGAAACGAAAAACAAGAAAAAAAAAACGAGAAAACAATAAATGCCAAAGAGAGAGAGAGAGAGAGAGAGTAAACACGCGTAACATAATGGGTCAGACATACTTGTAAAGACGTCACCAGCATTCTCTCGCTTTATTTTAAGGTTTTGGACGTCGCGGGAATAGTGAAAGGTAGAAAAAGGTGTACATATATATAGTGCATGCCTTTGTAATCTTCTAAACGCTACGCTGGCTGGAGATCGGGATGGCTTGGGGGGTGATGATTGAAAGGAAGGAAGAAAGGAAGGTCAAGAGTAAGGAAACTGTTTGAGAAGCGAGGTAAAGTGGTGGTCTTAGATAAACAGGAAGTATTTAGATAGATGTGATGTGAATTAATGAAATATATACATGTAGAGAGAGAGAGAGAGAGTGGTGGCTTTATGCAGCGAAGGTATCTCCAGTTCCAAACAGGAATAAAACGAGTAAGATTTGACTGTATAAGATAGCAGTGACGGAATAAAATGATTAAGGAACACGGAAACAAAAAAATATACTGCATTATTTTATTCATTCTCCCGTAACAGCCACAGAAAAAGCGTAGTATCAAAGGAAAAAAAGAAGAGAAATATTAGTTTAACATGGAAATTTAATGCGAATAGCAGGATATCATACATTCCTGGTGACGTGATGTGTTTCCCCGCCTCACTATTGCGTCATTGGTGACACATACTGACGTCACTGACCTTGCCGCGTCCTCAAATGACTTATTTTTAGTCTTCCCATCGTCCCATAAGAGTAATTATCAGATACCTTAACAGTTTATCATGCTGGAGATTAATACTTTCAAGGACCTATGGAGATAAGCGAAGGTTTTAACGAGTTTGTCGTGAAAATTAAAAGGCGCCAAAAATTGTGTTGTGGTGGAGCACGTGATGTTTACCCGGGCAGAGTGAGGCTCGCTGGCTAGTCCTCCACCACTAAACTCTTATTATAACGTATTACACTGGAAATAACGTCTAATCCACTACCATACTGCAATATCCATCCTTTGTTAGCCTTCATTATGCTGTAAATATGGCGTGCACTGAGGCATAGGCGAGAAAAGTGTAGAAATGGATGATCAATCTTAAGTTTCTATCACTACAGGAAATGATTTATCACACGCCCCAAAAACACTTAAACAATCATTTTGCTGTTATAGTTGTCTTTGTTTGACCCTCCTAGCCATTGAAGAAGAGACTTGAGCAAAGAAAAGAAGGGAAATCATGTTGAGAAGGGGAGAAATGTATAATACGCAGAACAGCTCTTGGTTAACGATCTTTCCCTATTATGTTCTCCCTTCATCTTCCCAGCTGCGTATTAATGGTTTGTGATGAGTTTCAGGAAGGGAAAAATATAATAGATAGCTAGATTGACCATTATAAGCGCTTACCACGAGAGAGAGAGAGAGAGAGAGAGAGAGAGAGCTAACATGAAGGGAAAACTGGGGAATTTTTTAAAGAAAGCACTCCTTGAAAAGCCAAATAACCTCCATTAAAATTAAATAAAGCAAGGAGAGGAAGGAGAAATAATATAAAAAGAGAGATAGGGAGAGAAAGATTGAAATAAAGGAATAATTTAGTTAGCAAAGAAATTAGATAAGGAAAACACTCATAATATACCATAAATGAAACACAGGCCAAACAGACCCAGTTAAAATATCAATACGGCCACAGAACACCCTTGAAAACGCCAATAACCTCCAAGAGAGAGAGAGAGAGAGATTAAAGAAAATAAAAGGGAGTAAATAGCAAATAATTATAAAAGAAAGACAAAGAGGAAAAGAAAGGAAAAAATAAAAATAAAAACAAGAATAAAGAGGAAACTGACAAATAAGAGAGAGAGAGAGAGAGAGAGAGAGAGAGAGAGAGAGAGAGAGAGATTAAAGAAAATAAGAGGGAGTAAATAGCAAATATAAAAGAAAGACAAAGAGAGAAAAAGAAAGGAAAAAATAAAAAGAAAAACAAGAATAAAGAGGAAACTGACAAATTGACAAATAAGAGAGAGAGAGAGAGAGAGAGAGAGAGAGAGAGAGAGAACCAAAACGAGTCTCACAGTAAGATGGTTGGCTCAAGTGATGGAGTTATGGCACAAGCTCTTCACAATTCGCAGAAAAAATGAGCCAAACCGAACACAGAAGACAGCAGCGAGTAGAGAAACGAGGTGAGTGACCATAAACCTACCCTCACACTAAATGGGGAGAAATAAGACCGCCATTGGAGCGAGATATACACATAATAAGTATTGGCGGGAGTGAATCAGCTGATGGTGACAGAGGGCAGATCATGTGAGTGTTTTGAAAATTTTCCTCTTAATTTAACTGTGACGCCTCGCTGGTACTCTTAATATAGGTGTCTGGGGAGGAATGTGACGCGGCCCTGTGCGATTTTAAACTGAGTGGGAAGAGGAGAGATTTGAAAGCAGTGTGAGAGGAGAAAGAGAGGAAGGGAGAGTGTGAGGTGGTGTCAAGACTAGCAGGGTGAGTCAAGGTGAAGAAAAACGCTATTAGTTGTTATTTAAGTGTGTTTTTGCTATTTTTGGTTTTAATTAAGGTGTCTAGTGTGTTTTGTGAGAGAGAGAGAGTGTGTGTGGGAGTGTGAGGTGGTGTCAAGACTAGCAGGGTGAGTCAAGGTGAAGAAAAACGCTAGTAGTTGTTATTTAAGTGTGATTTTGCTATTTTTGGTGTTAATTAAGGTGTCTAGTGTGTTTTGTGAGAGGAGAGAGAGAGTGAGTGAGTGTGAGGTGGTGTTAAGACTAGCAGGGTGAGTCAAGGTGAAGAAAAACGCTATTAGTTGTTATTTAAGTGTGATTTTGCTATTTTTGGTGTTAATTAAGGTGTCTAGTGTGTTTTGTGAGAGGAGAGAGAGTGAGTGAGTGTGAGGTGGTGTCAAGACTAGCAGGGTGAGTCAAGGTGAAGAAAACGCTATTAGTTGTTATTTAAGTGTGTTTTTGCTATTTTTGGTTTTAATTAAGGTGTCTAGTGTGTTTTGTGAGAGGAGAGAGGGAGTGAGTGAGTGTGAGGTGGTGTCAAGACTAGCAGGGTGAGTCAAGGTGAAGGAAAACGCTGTTAGTTGTTATTTAAGTGTGATTTTGCTATTTTTGGTGTTAATTAAGGTGTCTAGTGTGTTTTGAGAGAGGAGAGAGAGAGTGAGTGAGTGTGAGGTGGTGTCAAAACTAGCAGGGTGAGTCAAGGTGAAGAAAAACGCTATTAGTTATTATTTAAGTGTGATTTTGCTATTTTTGGTGTTAATTAAGGTGTCTAGTGTGTTTTGTGTGAGGAGAGAGAGAGTGAGTGAGTGTGAGGTGGTGTCAAGACTAGCAGGGTGAGTCAAGGTGAAGGAAAACGCTATTAGTTGTTATTTAAGTGTGTTTTTGCTATTTTTGGTGTTAATTAAGGTGTCTAGTGTGTTTTGTGTGAGGAGAGAGAGAGTGAGTAAGTGTGAGGTGGTGTCAAGACTAGCAGGGGGAGTCACGGTGAAGAAAAACGCTATTAGTTGTTATTTAAGTGTGATTTTGCTATTTTTGGTGTTAATTAAGGTGTCTAGTGTGTTTTGTGAGAGGAGAGAGAGAGTGAGTGAGTGTGAGGTGGTGTCAAGACTAGCAGGGTGAGTCAAGGTGAAGAAAAACGCTATTAGTTGTTATTTAAGTGTGTTTTTGCTATTTTTGGTGTTAATTAAGGTGTCTAGTGTGTTTTATGAGAGAGAGAGAGTGAGTGAGTGTGAGGTGGTGTCAAGACTAGCAGGGTGAGTCAAGGTGAAGAAAAACGCTAGTAGTTGTTATTTAAGTGTGTTTTTTCTATTTTTGGTGTTAATTAAGGTGTCTAGTGTGTTTTGTGAGAGGAGAGAGAGAGTGAGTGAGTGTGAGGTGGTGTCAAGACTAGCAGGGTGAGTCAAGGTGAAGAAAAACGCTATTAGTTGTTTTTAAGTGTGTTTTTGCTATTTTTGGTTTTAATTAAGGTGTCTAGTGTGTTTTGTGAGAGGAGAGAGAGAGAGAGTACCAGCATGACTTGAAGGTGAAGGAAAAAGGCTATTATTATTTATTTATTTATTTTTTATTTTTGGTTTTGTCTTTAGTGTGTTGTGAGAGAAGAAAAGAGAGAGGGAGAGGGAGTGAAGTGAAAAGATGTGTTATTTGTGTTACTTGTGTGTGTGTGTGTGTGTGTGTGTCCAGTATTGCAAATTGACAGGTTAGGTTAGGTTTCCAGTGTGTTGTTTCCTAAGTGTTGCCAAAGAGTTATTTTTCTGTCAGTTTTTGTCTATTTCATTCTAATATCGTGACTTTTTTCACTTTTCTGTCAATTAGTCTCATTATTTCATCTCAAAACTGTCACATTCTCATTTCTCTGTCTATTTCACCTCTGCATATCATCGTAACCCCTTCAGTACCATGACACATTTCCCTATTCATTGTGGTGACTATTTGGTGATTTTCTACAGCTTCAGAAACTCATGTTGGCGATTAAAATAGTGAAGACTGTGGCCATTAATCTTGTGCCCTCCATAGACCCTTCCTAATGTCAATAAAATGGTCTAATGGTACACAAATCTCAAGGTAAAAATGTGTCCCAGTACTGAAGGGGTTAAAATAGTGAAGACTGTGGCCATTAATCTTCTGCCCTCCATAGACCTTTCCTAATGTCAATAAAATGGTCTAATGGTACACAAATTTCATGGTAAAAATGTGTCCCAGTACTGAAGGGGTTAAAATAGTGAAGACTGTGGCCATTAATCTTCTGCCCTCCATAGACCTTTCCTAATGTCAATAAAATGGTCTAATGGTACACAAATTTCATGGTAAAAACGTGTCCCAGTACTGAAGGGGTTAAAATTGTCACTCCCTCCTTTCTCTATCTCATTATTTTATCAACATTTCAGAATAGTGTGTCATTCTAAAACTCAAATACCACTGGCAGAATTAATATTTACACACAAGATAAAGAATAATGAAAACTAGCATATCATTTGTATTTTAAAGTATTTTCTCACTAATATACATAAAAGTAAGGCATTCTAGATTAATTCACTCAAAAACTCTCAGATAATAGTGAAACAATCTATTTTTCCACTCCAGATAGACAAATTTATAGAAACGAGTATATTTTTGTGGTATTTCTAGTATAAAGATTTTTAAGGATATTTTCTTTTTCAAGGTTTGTGGTAAAAC
>NC_059255.1:6132747-6235247 GCF_017591435.1 Portunus trituberculatus | reverse complement strand
CGCCCCGGCACCCACCTCACACCTGCCTCGCCTCCCTGCCGCTAGGTGAGAGAGAGAGAGAGAGAGAGTGTTTAAGTCTTTCATTCTTTCTTTTTTCTTTTTTTTTTTTTTTTTTTTTGTGTTTTTTTTTTGTTGTTGTTGTTGTTGTTGTTATTATTATTTTTATTATTGTTATTATTATTATTATTATTATTATTATTATTATTATTATTATTATTATTATTATTATTATTATTGCTATTATACTTCTTCTTTTATATTCTTTTCTTTCTTCTTTGTCTTTTTCTTTTTCTTCTTCTTCTTCTTCTTCTTCTTCTTCTTCTTCTACTTCTACTTCTACTTCTACTTCTACTACTACTACTACTACTACTACTACTACATTTCCTGCTCCTACCACCACCACCACCACTAACTATGCCCCTCCCCACAGTGACCCAGGTATAGAGGACTCATCGTTCAGCTCATCGATCAGCTCTTTAAGTGACGGCGCTGTGACCTCAGGCTCCCTGGAGGTGCCTTGGGGAGTGGGGGGGTCACACACACTGGCCATGAAGGTCCCACAATGCCTCGGGTCCTCGCTGAGTGAAGGGGACTCTGGGTTCGGTGGTCCCCCTTCTCCATACTCCTCTACTTGTGGGTCTTTCCTCTCGCCGGTGTCTGTGCCCAACACCCCTCATGGCACCCCCTCCTCCCGCCAAGGTGAGAGAGAGAGAGAGAGAGAGAGAGAGAGTGAGTGAGGTAGAGTTAGTGTGTTTTTGAGAGAAAGGGATATTTTTAGTGTGTGTGTTTGAGAGAGAGAGAGAGATAGTAGTGTGTGTGTGTGTGTTTGAGAGAGAGAGAGAGAGAAAAGAGAGAATGTGTGATATAGACCCTTCCTACTGTCAATAAAATTGTCTAATCACACCCAAAACTCGAGGTAGAAATGAGCTCTGGTACTGAAGGGTAAAAAAAAAAAAAAAAAAGAAAGAAAGGGAAAAATGCTCCCTTACCTAACCCATCCCAACCTAACCTAACCCAACCTCATCTTAACCTCAATCTTAATCCTAACCTAACCTAACCCAACCCAACCCAACCCAACCCAACCCAACCCAACCCAACCTAACCTAACCTCACCTAACCTCACCTCACCTCACAGGATCAGGAAACAGCCTCAAGAACTCTGGGAGCCTTAACAGTTTGCAGCGACGGTTTCTACGCAGCGTCAACACATCGCTGGAGGCTTTGGGGGTGGTGGAGGAGGGGGGGAGGGGCGCATCACCAAGCCACCACACCCAGCGCCGCACCACCAAGCTGGGACTGGCGGTGTTGATACAGTTACAAGGACAGCACCACCAGCAGGAGTAAGTATTGGCTTTTTTTTTTTTTTTTTTTCCTTCCATTCACTTCACCCACGCGTTCTTTTCATTACCCTTAGTACGTGTGTGTGTGCGTGTCCCCTAAACGCCACGCTGACTGTAGTGTGTGTGTGTGTGTTGCAGGAGTGTTGAGGACTGGCTATTCCTGCACCTTGGGGTTATCGAGAGTGCCATCAACAAGCTACAGACAGCCCTGCACTCAGCCTACCTCCATCGCCAGAGCTTTGTCTCCACCACACACGCTGCTGTCTCTAAACTGCAACAGGTGAGTGGTTCGTTAGCTATACCAAGTGAGGTGTGTTAGATGTGTGTGTTTATCTTTCTCTCTCTCAAGTTTGTTTTCTCTCTTTCTGTTTCTCTGTGTTTAGTCTGCTTGTTTATTTTTCTCTCTCCTTTGTCTCTGTCCTTTTAGTTTGCCTCTTTCCTTATTTATTTCATCCTATGTCTTTTCTCATTTGTCTCTTTTTCTTTATTCTTTTATTGTTAGTCTCCTTTCATCTCTCTCTCTAGTTCATCTTATTTCTTTCTTCCTGTTTTTTTTTCTCTTCATTCCTTTCTCTCTCTCTCCCTCCCTCTCTTTTCCTTCCTTCATTCTTCTCTTTTTTAAGTTCATTTTCATTCTTTCTTCTTGTTTTCCTCTTCTTTCATCTCTTCTTCGTTCATTCCTCTCCAGTTCTTAATTCTTTCTTCCTGTTCTCTTTTTTTTTTTCTTTCATCCCTCCTTATTTGTGTTTTTTCCTCTTCCTTTGCCTCTCCTTATAGTTTATTTTCATTTTCCTTATTCCTGTTTCCTTCTTTCATTTCTCTCTCCTCTTTCATCTCTTTCTTTCTACCTCTCTCTCTCTCTCTTGTCCTTCCATCCTTTACCTCTCCCTCTGTGCCTTCAGGATCTGGTGGACCTGGTGAGCGGGCCAAGGCTGGGACGTCCTGTGTGGCTGGGGCTCCTGGGACAGTCTGCGGCAGCGGCGGAACGGCACGCCCTCTGCTGCTCATTTGTGGACACTCTGGCGGCTGTTCTGAGCACCTTCGACACTAAACATACTAATTTGTGAGTGGTGGTGGTGGTGGTGGTAGTAATAGTAGTTGTAGTAGTAGTAGTAGTAGTAGTAGTGGTCCAGAAAGAGACAAGGCCCTTTTCAATTTTTTTTTTGTAATCTTCATATCTCTCTCTCTCTCTCTCTCTCTCTCTCTCTCTCTCTCTCTCTCTCTCTCTCTCTCTCTCTCTCTGTTCTGTTTCCATATTTATCTCATGGTTAATTCTCCTTTCTTTTCTTTTTTCCTTTCTTTCTCTTTGTGTTTTTCTTTTTCTTTTTTCTTTTCTTTTTGCAAGATAGAAACACACACACACACACACACACACACACACACCATATGTATTTTTAGTATATGTGTAATAGAATTTTGATAAACCGAATATTATTATTATTATTATTATTATTATTATTATGGTCATCACCAATTTTTCCGCAGCTTCGTGAGTAAGTTGCTGACCGCGGTGTTGACTCATCACCTTGGCTGGGTGTCCACTGTAGCCCCAAGCGATCCACCACCCTTGCCACCACCACCGCCATCTCCCACTGCCACCACCAATGCCAGCACCACCACGCCAGGCACCACCACCACCACCACCACCACCGCTGCTCAGATTCCTCCATTCACTCCAGCTCAGCCTTCATGGGTATGTGCTCTCTCTCTCTCTCTCTCTCTCTCTCTCTCTCTCTCTCTACTTTATTTTACTTTACTTTTGTTCCAGTTTGTTTGCTCTAGTTCTTTCTTTGACATCTAATTACCTCCTTATTTTCTCACTCACTCACTCACTCACTCACTCACTCACTCACTTACTCACTCACTCACTTACAGGCGGAGCGTTTGAGTGAGTCCCACCCGTACAGTGCAGTTTGGGCGCAGCTGTGTGAGTTGAGTGGTGCGGTTGGCTACCCCCCCCGCGCCGCTCGCACTGTTCTCCTGGGCTCCAACACCACTCTGCTACATCACCTCCTCACCATCCTCTCTTATATCATCAGGTGTTCTCAGGTGTGTGTCCTTATCTTGGTGATCTCTTGTTCTAGTGACCTAACAGACCCTTCAGTAGCAGGATGTGTTTTTGTATTCATTCTGGTGACTATTTGGTGATTTTATACAGCTTCGGAAATTTATGTAGGGGGTTAAAATAGTGACTGGCCATTAATCTTCTGCCCTCCATAGACCCTTCCTAATGTCAATAAAATGGTCTAATGGTACACAAATCTTAGGTAAAAATGTGTCCCAGTACTGAAGGGGTTAAAATAGTGAAGACTGTGGCTATTAATCTTGTGCTCTCCATAGACCCTTCCTAATGTCAATAAAATGGTCTAATGGTACACAAATCTCAAGGTAAAAATGTGTCCCAGTGAAGACTGTGGCCATTAATCTTCTGCCCTCCATAGACCCTTCCTAATGCCAGTAAAATGGTCTAATGGTACACAAATCTCATGGTAAAGATGTGCCCTAGTATTGAAGAGGTTAAAATAGTGAAGACTGTGGCCATTAATCTTCTGCCTTCCATAGACCCTTC
Organism: Portunus trituberculatus; assembly: GCF_017591435.1. Taxonomy (NCBI): domain Eukaryota; kingdom Metazoa; phylum Arthropoda; class Malacostraca; order Decapoda; family Portunidae; genus Portunus; species Portunus trituberculatus. The sequence continues at coordinate 6,231,338 of NC_059255.1, read as the reverse complement.
CTAATGTCAATAAAATGGTCTAATGGTACACAAATCTCAAGGTAAAATTGTGTCCCAGAACCTAACCCACCCTAACCTATCCTAACCTAACCTAACCCAACCCACCCTAACCTAACCTTGTTCCTTACTAATTTGGTTGTTTTGATTCAATTTTTGGTATCTAGTCTTGTTGTTTGGTTTTGTTCATTGTTTTGGTTGTTCTTTTCGTGTCTGTTTTGTTCCTTGTTCTTCGACCTTGTTTACTTTTCCCTTGTGTGTTTTTTTTTCCTATTTTCTTCTTTGTTTTGTTTATTTTTTTCGTCTAATTGTCTTGTTCCTTGTTTTTGTTTGCTGTTTTATTCCTGGTGTTTTATTTGCTGTAGTTTGTTTGCTCCAGTTTCTTTGGCGTCTGTCTCTTAGTTTTCTCTCTTCCTTGAGTGTTTTTTCTTATTTTTCTTCTTTGTTTCGGCAATTTTTCTTGTCTTATTGTCTTTACTCCTTGTTTTCTTTGCTCCAGTTTCTTTTTTTTTGACGTCTCTTTATTTTCTTTCTTCCTTGAGTGTTTTTTTCTTATTTTTCTTCTTTGTTTGGGCTAGTTTTTGGTCTAATTGTCTTTACTCTTTTCGTTTTAGTTTGCCGTTTTATTCCTGGTGTTTTCTTTGCTGTAGTTTCTTTGCTCCAGTTTCTTTGGCGTCTATCTCTTAATTTTCTTTCTTTACCCACTTTTGTTCTTTTCCTGGTGTCCTATTCTTTGTTCTACTTTGCTCTTATTCTTTCTTTAACTAATTATCTCTTCATTCACTGTCTTTATTCAGTGATGTCTGTGTCATTCCTCACATTAGTAATATCTTTGACGTATTTATCTCTCTATTTACTGCTCTGTTCTGGTTATATGGTGTCTGTGTCTCGTCTGTCACCTTAGTTCTGCCATTTTTGCCCTCAGGTAGTGGAGCAGCAGGTGGAGGCCCCACAAGACACACCCACCAGTGCCTCCGCCTTGCCTAAACACCTCCAGACGTCCTCACAGTGTTCCTCCGCCGCCTCCATCTCTACCATAGTGGAGGAGGTGCCAGGTTTACAGAGGGATGCTAGCTTGAGACACAGCAGGAGGGCGGCAAGGGGTGGAGTGAGGGGGCAGGAGGCACGTGGCGGGGCAGGGGAGGGTGTGGAGCAGGGGAAGGATGCCGGGGAAGGAAAACGTTGGATGTTAAATGATGGTGAGGAGATTGTGATTCGCGTCGTGAGTGAGGGTGGCCGGCCATCCTCTCCTGCCTCACCACAGTCCCCACAGCCCCCACAGCAACCCCAGCCCTCACAGCACCCCCAGGGAACACCACAGCCACCCCCACAGTCCACCACATCAGTCACAGAAACCACCTCTCTGTCTCCACCTCCGCCAAGTTTATCCACCAGCAAGACATCTTTCAATCTTTCCTCCTTGGCGTGTGAGGAGGAGGAGGAGGGTGATGCATACCTCCCCCCAGCCCCTCCCTCTGGTCTGTACCCCCCACTGCACCACCTGGATGACCACAGGGAGACTTTTGGCCCTGTGGTGCTGGAGCCGGGGAAAATCGCAGAAAAGGTACAAAAACTTTTCCGTTCGTCATCGCAGCGTGAGACAGATGCCACAGCACACACACAGACGCCACAGCCTACACAGATGTCCCTCACAACCCCCAGCCTCACAAGCCAGCCCTCAAAGCACCCCATGACACATACACAGCCCCAGCAAGCCCCTGTTCCGCCACCAAGGACTAAAAGATCCATGTCGAAAAGTGAATGTATCCCAAGTGAATCTGACACAGCTGGCCTGAGGAAGGTTCACCCAGACAGTGTTGTTATACCAGCCAAGGACATCCAGCCTGAAGTGGAGGAAGGTGGCAGAGTTCTTCTTCTCCACCACAACACTCCGCCACACCCACACACACTCACACCCCAACGCACGGCTCCACGCACACTCAGACTCACACATACACAAACACACGCACACACCCGCAGGAACCGTACTTACATGCACACTCGGAGTCGCACATACGCACACACGCACATGCTGACTCACAAACACGCACATACCCTAACCTGACACCCTTGCATACACAGTCAGACACACACATACACACACAAACACACCTGCCAACACCAACCACACACTCACACTCAGACACACATATACACACAAAGCTGGCTACAGGGTACAGTGGCTTGGGGTGTGGTGGCCTAGCAGGGGTGCAGGGAGCTCGGGTGATCTGCCTGCCACACCCTGTCGACACACGGCGCAGGGTCAGGTTGAGAAATGTAGGTCGCGAATCAGTGCGTGACCTCACAAAATTAGAGAGAACAGTTTACCCAGCACTAAGTCACCTGAAGGAGGACATGTGTAAGCCAAGTGTTCAGACCCCAAGGGCTTCCCAGGGTACAGGGGGGCTGGGTGTGGCATCCTGTGGGGCCAGGGACGCCACACAAACTCACAGACGCCACCACAGCGACCCGACCAATGGTGTGTTTACGACTTCACCGCCCCCAAGCCTTAAGGATGTCTTGGAGGAGCAGACTGAGACCAAGACACCTGCACACCCCCACACCTGCAGGGAAGGTGTGGAGGGTGTGGAGGTGGGGGAGGTGGTGCAAGAGAAAAAGGACGAGGAGCAGGAGACGCAAGGACAGGCAGTGACGGAGGCCAGAGAGGAGCCTGTGGTGATTGGCATGCCAAAGTGAGTATGGAAATGCACACACACACACACACACGCACACACACACACACACACACACACACACACACACACACACACACACACACACACACACACACACACACACACACACTGACAAATAAACACACATAATTAATTCACTGTTGTTAAATAATGATATAAAATGACTAAACACACACACACACTTAAACAGAAAACCTTAAAACAAACAATTCTACCCTAAACAGATGCGTCTACACCACCACCACCACCACCACCACCAGCACCACCACCACCAGGACGCAGCGCCACGGGTTAGCTGGGTCACTGTTAGGCGGTGTGCTGGACCACTATGCCTCACCTTTCATCCTGCACGCCACCACCCAGACACAGCGCTGGGAGGACATGCTGCGTCAGGACCTCTCATCTGCCGCCCACCACTCTCCATTAGACCCTCAATTGGCGGAGGCGGTCGCTGTGGTCGCTGATACAGATTCCTGGTTAGTTTGTAGGATTTGTTGTAATGTTTGGAGGTTTTTGTTAATTTAGTTGGATTAAATGATTTTGTTGTTGATTTTGTTGTCTTGTTGCAGAAAGGTAGATTATATACTGTGGTCGTTGATTCTGATTCGTGGTTAGTGTGTGGGGGTTTTTGTAATGTTTGGGTTTTTGTTAGTTTACTTGGAGAAATAGGTTGTGTTTTTACTTTGTTAACCCCTTCAGTACCAAGACACATTTCCATATTCATTCTGGTGACTATTTGGTGATTTTATACAGCTTCAGAATCTCACGTAAGGGATTAAAATAGTGAGGACTGTGGCCATTAATCTTGTGTCCTCCATGTGTGTGTGTGTGTGTGTTAGTGACTGTACTCCACAAAATTCCACTTCAACCTCTACAGATCAAACATAACAAACTCACTCCACCTGATCGACTTACTGTATTTCAGGGAGGTGCAGGTGGTCTCCTCTCACTCCTATGTGGTGGGTGGCAGCGGCGGCGGCGGTGTGGTGGGGCTGAGAGTGGATGCCTCCCCTCTTGTCTCATCCATCACTGACTCTGTTCTCGATCTCACAAGACTTGGCATCAGTCCTTTGTTCGTAAGTGTGTGTAATTCACCTTGGTCGCCTTCTGGTCACCCAGCCAGTCTTTCCCATTATGGAGCGAGCTCAGAGCTCATAGACCGATCTTCGGTAGGACTGAGACCACAACACACTCCACACACCGGGAAAGCGAGGCCACAACCCCTCCAGTTACATCCCCTACCTATTTACTGCTAGGTGAACAGGGGCCATACATTAAGAGGTTGCCCATTTGCCTCGCTGTGCCGGGACTCGAACCCGGGCCTCTTGATTGTGAGTTGAGCATGCTAACCACTACACTACGTGGTGTGTGTGTGTGTGTGTGGAAATACAGAAGCAGGCAGGGAGTTCCATAATGTAGTAGAGAAAGAGATGAATGATTGAGGGTACTGGTTAACTCTTGAGCTGTCCTTGTAAAAAGTGCATTAATCAACAGAAAACAAGCATTATTCACATCAAATCAATTATGTTATAAGCTACAATGTGTTTGAAATCCAGGAGCCATTTTAGAGCACACACACTATAACCAAACTCAACTCAAGCTACAATGTGTCTTAAATCCAGGAGACATTTTAGAGCACACAGACTATAACCAAACTTAACTCTTCCCCGACAGGTAGTACAGCATATGGAGCAACTACTGAGCGAGCTGTACTTAAAATCACAGCTCCTGGCCCAGTACCTCTTGGGTGGGGCCATGGCTGGGGGCGGGGGGGCCACAGCAGCGCCCTACCACCTCCCTGACCTCACTCGCTCCCTGGGGCTTGATGTGAACGACCTGCCTTTACTCCTGGCTGTGGCCTCGACGCACACACCCGCCCTCACACATATGTACGGCCTGTGTGTGCGGTGATTGTTCCTAAGGCCTGTATGTGTGTGTGTGTGTGTGTGTGTGTGTGTGTGTGTGTGTGTGTGTGTGTGTGTGTGTGTGTGTTGGGTAGCCATCTATGCACTCTTAATAAGTTGAAGGAAGTTTGTGTTGAGTTAATATTGTTACTCTGTGTTTTGGTGTTGTCAAAGCATCACAGTGTTGATTCGTGGTGTTAAGAGTGTGTTAGATGGTGTTGCTGGTGTGGTAAGGGTGGCAGCTGGCTGTGTCAACTGAGAGAGAGAGAGAGAGAGAGAGAGAGGTAGGGTGCTGGTGCATTAAGGTGTTAGAGCAAAGAAAAAGGTCAGAAAACATGGTCACAGATTAGGTGTGTGTGTGTGTGTGTGTGTGTGAGTGTGTGAGTGAGTGAGACCAAGCGCGCAAAGGTCACATTGCCACAAAAATATTCCAATACTTTCATTCACAGTATCATAATTCAAGATACTGTCAGTTCTCTCTCTCTCTCTCTCTCTCTCTCTCTCTCTCTCTCTCTCTCTCTCTCTCTCTCTCTCTCTCTCTCTCTCTCTCTCTCTCTCTCTCTCTCTCTCTCTCTCTCTCTCTCTCTCTCTCTCTCTCTCTCTCTCTCTCTCTCTCTCTCTCATCACTCCTATTTTTTTTTTCTTTTTATAAATCAACAATGAATACATGAACACATATTTATTTGTATTTTGATTCAGTATTGATTGAAAAATGTATATATATGTTTGTATGTATGTTTGTATATGTGTATTTATCGGAGTATTATCTTTGTGCATGTGCTGGCGTTATTATTATTGTTATTTTTATTATTATTATTGTTATTGTAGATTCGGCATTCACATTACTTAAGTTTCCCCCTAATTACATATTTTTTCATGTATTTATGTAATTTTTCCTTTTATTTGCATTATTTTTCCATGTATGTGTGATTTAAGATTATTACACAAACAAATAGCATATGTCTTAAGTGTCGGGTAAACAGTTTATGTATATTTTGATTTCTGTATGTGAGATGAAGGCTGTGGGCATTACACACTTGATATATACAAGTGTGTGTGTGTGTATGTATGTATGTGTGGGGAAGGAAAACAACACATAACTGCCTAACTCATTTTGTTATCTCTTTGTACGGTAATGAAGAGAAAGATGCAAGTTTTATATCAATTTTGTAATGTTTCTAAGCTAGTCAAGGAATAAATGAGCACAAAGCATTATTTTAAACTGTATTTTTTTCTCCCCACACTGTTAAAGGGGCATGGTAGGGGTGAGCCAGTGTGTGCTGTGTTGTGGGGCCTTGCTGTGTGTTGTGGTCAGCTGTGAATCCTTTCCTTACTGGTACAAATAGCTGGGCAAGAGAGAGAGAGAGAGTGGGGGGATGTTTAGAAGGCTGGGATTTCTTGAATGAATATTGAGGTTACTCCGTCAGCCTGTGTTGTTTTGACTGATAATCGGCAACTTATGATGACTTGACATTCAATACTGTATAGACATTTTCATATAAAAGAGACAACAACAAAAATTATGCAGTGATTTTTATTTTTTCTGGTTTAATCTTGTGTGAGTGGTCCCAGTAAATGCTCGTCCTTTGAAAATCGCGCCTATTGTGGCCACACCGTGACGTCAGCCATGGCAGAAGAGGACCCAGCTGACGGCGGGCGGCAGATGTCAAGGTTTCAGGCAACAGCGAAATTTGAGGTATTACAAGTGAAGTGAGGAGCTGAGATGATGTGAGGTGGTGAGTGAGATGCTGGAGGGGGCGTGAGATGAGTGTGTGGGCGCGGCAAGACCAGGGGAGGGAGATATGAGGTGACGTAATGAAGTGTGCTTGTGTGTGGATTTACCCAAGGGTCGCGATGCGTTGGGTGTTATTTGGGGTCAGGTTGGTGTGTGGGTGTGTATGGGGCTGATATCCACGCTAGGGCAAGCACAGCCATCACTTGTCATTGTGGGTGTGTCAGTGTGTGTAGCGCATCATTAGTTGTCTTTATATATTATTTAAGAAATATTTGAAACCCTCCCACCGCCTGCATCACACTCCACCCGCACGGTAAAGACACATCACCCTGCTCTTTCACAATTTGTTGAAGTAAATACTGCAATATCCACGTTTCTTTTTGGTAGTGTGGAGAATTGAGTGGATCGCGAAAAGGGAGATAATATGTCAGTGAAAAGTGGTCAGTATCAGTATCAACACACACACACACACACAGAAGTCACCCGTCAGTGAGAGTTCATTGCATGTGACTCGAGTAGTCCTGTCTCAGGTGCCCATGCAAGACTGTTGGTGGTGGAAACAGCCGTGCAGCCTGCAGTCTTGATATTTACCGAGAACATTTACTATTTAGAATTACTTAATTGTACTTCACTGACCTTCTCTCGTTGATAGTCGACAAATTAGTGAAATTACCCACCACACCGCATGTCACTCCTTTCTCAACACCACCAAAAGAAATGTGGAATTTGTAGTATTTACTTCAATAAAGAATGAAGGTTTCTGTTGATACATGCCCTTACCGTGTGTGCGAGGGGCAGGTTTGCTGATGGTTGTCTTGTGGGTGATTTCATTACAGTACCTATTGCATATGGGCCTTTAGTAGCGGCGCCGTAGTCAGCCAGTCACTCAGTCACACAGTGTTGCCAGGGCAGGATGTTATTTATTGATGTATTTACTTATTTATTTACTCCAAGAATGTTATTTATTGATGTATTTACTTATTTACTCCGTTGCAGGACAATTAACTTTGCTTTGTTGATATAGAGCAGTGCACAGTGAGATTATAAAGAGGAAGTGGAGGTTTGTGTTTGGTTTGTTTTGTCCGAGCTATGTGGGCCATCACCACCCATGACCAATGTCCAGTATCCATAATCCACCGATCATCACAGTCAGTTAGTTTTGGTGCCAGTGTCCGTGGTGGTGTGGTGGTGGTGGGTAGCGGCAAGTAATTCTGTGTCTGGATAGTAAGTGTTTGCGGTGCTGTGTTAGTGTGCAGTATTGCTGGTGGTGCTGCTGTGGTGTGTCTCTTATTGTCTGTCTCTATGCGTGGAGAGATATACTAGCTCCGCCGCACCCACCCACCCATCACTGAAACACACACACACACACACACAGTGAAGGAAACCACTTAAAAGTGACTCGCAATAACAATACACAACATTGAAGTGGTAGTGGTGATATGATGGATAACTCGGCATTTCACGCTCCTAACTCGGCCCTACGCACTGAAAGGACACAATAGTAGTGAATCAACACCAGCAAATACTTCAAAAGCCGCAAAAATGCAAGTTTTCCGTGAGTAAGCCGAGGGATGGACAGAGGTCGGGTGCATGTCTCAGCTATTATGTCTTTATTTGTTACCTATTTCAAGCCAGACATGTCACAAGTGGAGTCATAGACCTAATCTTTCACTTCAGCTATTGAAATACATCCGCATTGGCAGTCTTGTGTGTCAGGAAGGCCCACTGAAGTGAAATAGCTGACAGCGGCCGGTCCTCCTGGGCGGCCATCTTGATGACGTCATCAAGGTGGCCGCCCACTGGCGCCCATCCTGGACAGTTCCAGCATTATTTATATATCCCTTCATCTCACTTATTTCGACTCATAAGCAAGTTTTAATGCTTTCTATTGGTATTTAGAAGTGTTTGAAGTATGTTCCATGCTTGTGTTGCGTGAAATACGCTGATTTAGAGGCTGTTTGTAGCTTAGATAAGAGCCCAGTTTCCTTTACAAATTTTTAAACTACGTATGCTTGATTTTTTATTTCAAGCTGTAATGAAGTATTTGTGTTTTCAAACATTAGTTAATGAGGGTTTAAGTGTGTTTCGCTCCTGATAGACTAAATGTGCAGAATTTAAAAGTGATTTACGGCGCGGTTAAAATGTGAAAAAGTGACGTATACAAGTGGTATTATTGTTTTATTTCCGCGTGCCGGCAAGTTTTGATACGCTCTGAATGTTGTTCATATTTTTGAAAAGTGTTAGCAATTCTATTGAATGAAGTTGGTGGGCTTTGAAATTGTTTTTAAGCATGTCGATGTTATAACACTTTTATTTATGGTATTTTTAAAATATTTTCTCATTGCTCAGCCCGGCAATGTTTTTTATATTTTGGAAGTTAGTTTAAATTTGTAACAAGTCATAATTTCATAAGCATTAGTTTCTAGCTGCCTTTTTGCGAATCGACATTTTCAAAATGGTTTACTTAACGTAAATATGTGACGTCATCAACCGGGGCACCAACGGGCTGGACCCAGACCCAGACCCAGACCTGGCTCCCTCCCTCTCGCGCGGTGTGTGTGTGTGTGTGTGTGTGTGTGTGTTGCACAGTCATTCCATGCTGATGCCGTGTGTGTGTGTGTGTGTGTGTGTGTGTGTGTGTGTGTGTGTGTGTGTGTGTGTGTGTGTGAAACATTTCCAGCCATCTTTATTGAATCAGACATCACCGAGTGTGAAGGCAGCTGCTCCCTCACTTTTCCACAAGATGCTGTGACGTTCAATCTTCGTGTGTGTGTGTGTGTGTGTGGCTGATGTTGTAGTAAGTTACACTTGCCATTCAGCTGTGTAGATAGCCGCCGGGTTTCCACGCACCACCACTATCGAGATTCGAGACTGATGTGCTGCCGTAGCCAGGCTGTGTGTGTGTTTCACTGTTTGATCTGCTGCAGTGTGTGTGTGTGTGTGTGTGTGTGTGTGTGTATAGGCTGTCTCCTTGTCTCGCGAGGCTCTCCGCTTTGCTGACAGCTGTGTTTACCAGAGCATACACCACGGTTGTCTGCTGGTCAACCAGCCAGCCTTCCCCATTACGGAGCGAGCTCAGAGCCACAACCCTTCGAGTTACATCCCGTACCTATTTACTATAGCTAGGTGAACAGGGGCTACACTTTAAGAGGCTTGCCTATTTGCCTCGCCGCTTTCCGGTGTGTGTGTGTAATTCACCACAACACGCTCCACACACCGGGAAAGCGAGGCCGCAACCCCTGGAATTACATCCCGTACCTATTTACTGTTTTAGTGTGTGTGTGTGTGTGTGTGTGTGTGTGTGTGTGTGTGTGTGTGTGTGAGATTCACTGTTTGATCTGCTGCAGTCTCTGACGAGACAGCCAGACGTTACCCTACGGAAGGAGCACAGAGCTCATTATTTCCGATCTTCGGATAGGCCTGAGACCAGGCACACACCACACACCGGGACAACAAGGTCACAACTCCTCGATTTACATCCCGTACCTACTCACTGCTAGGTGAACAGTGAACAGTGAACAGGGGCTACACGTGAAAGGAGACACACCCAAATATCTCCACCCGGCCGGGGAATCCCACCCCGGTCCTCTGGCTTGTGAAGCCACCGCTCTAACCCGTGTGTGTGTGTGTGTGTGTGTACTGGCCTGTCTTGTAATATATATATATATATATATATATATATATATATATATATATATATATATATATATATATATATATATATATATATGATGCAGTTTGTAGCTATTGTAGAGTAGTAGTAGTAGTAGTAGTAGTAGTAGCAGCAGCAGCAGCAGTAGCAGTAGCACCAACAGCAGTAGTAGTAGTAGTAGTAGTAGTAGTAGTAGCAGCAGTAGTAGTAGTATGGTAACATTAACAAAACAGGCCGGAAAATCTTATCAACGGTGTCACTTTTCGGTGTACCACGGTATAAATGTCACCCTCATTCTAATTTACCCATTAAAAAAAATAAACTGCAAAATATACACTTTGAAAATAAAAGTAAGAAAAGAATATAAATAACCAGAGAGAGAGAGAGAGAGAGAGAGAGCACAGTGACCCGCGTACACAGACACACATCCCCTGCCTTACTTCTCTCACATACAGGTAAATAAAACCCTTTACGCTACTAATTAACCCGTTATCTCACCTGCCCGTCTTACCTGTGCCTTCTGCCTACCTGTACCAAGCATAATAAGAGCGGTAAAGGGGTAAATAAGGGCGGAAATGGCTAATATCTGGGTCCAATTTCTCTTGTCATTCCTGAAGGTGTAAACAAACAAGATATTCCGAGATTTGATGAGTTAACGTGGTTTTTCTTGTTTTATTGACTTTTCTTTGTTTATTTGGTGTGATATACGTGCCTGTGTGTTGCTTATGTGTAGGAATTGTGTTTGTTTGTGTTTTTTTGAAGATTTTAGGTTATGTTTGGTGTGGTTTTGTGTGTTTCTGGTTAGGTTTGGTGTGTTTCTTGTGGTAATCTTGTGTTTGTAGATGTGTTTTGTGTGGTAATCTTGTGTTTCTAGGTCCGTGGGGTGTGTTTGGTGTGGTAAGTTTGTGTTTCTAGTTATGTGGTGTGTGTTTCTTTTGGTAATGTGTTTCTAGTCAAGTGTTGTGTGTTTCTTTTGGTATTTTTGTGTTTCTAAGTATGTGGGGTGTGTTTCTTGTGGTAATCTTGTGTTTTTAGTTACGTGTTGTGTGTTTGGTGTGGTAATTTTGTGTTTCTAGTTATGTGGTGTGTGTTTCTTTTGGTAATGTGTTTCTAGTTAAGTGTTGTGTGTTTCTTTTGGTATTTTTGTGTTTCTAAGTATGTGTGTGTTTCTTGTGGTAATCTTGTGTTTTTAGTTACGTGTTGTGTGTTTGGTGTGGTAATTTTGTGTTTCTAGTTATGTGGTGTGTGTTTCTTTTGGTAATGTGTTTCTAGTCAAGTGTTGTGTGTTTTTGTGGTAATCTTGTGTTTCTAGGTACGTGGGTATGTTTTGTGTGATAATTTTGTGTTTGTAGATATGTGGTGTGTGTTTCTTCTGGTAATCTTGTGTTTCTAGTTGTGTTGTGTGTTTTTTGTGTTCTTGGGTTTAGAAATGGTAGAAGCCATGCAGGAAGGTTAGGTTAATTTAGGTAGATTTGATAATAAAGACAGTTTACTCATTCTGGCAATGATGTTTAAGTTATGTGTGTGTGTGTCGCAGTTAGGAAGGTTAAGTTAGGAAGGGCAGTTCTTATTCTAGTGATGATGTTTAGGGTTTCTAGTTAAATGTGTGGCAGTTAGGAAGGTTAAGTTAGGAAGGGGAGTTCTCATTCTGGCCATGATGAAGGTTTCTAGTTAAATGTGTGTCAGTTAGGAAGGTTAAGTTAGGAAGGGCAGTTCTCATTATGGCCATGATGTTTAAGATTTCTAGTTAAATGTGTGTCAGTTAGTTAAATGTGTGTCAGTTAGGTTGGTTAAGTTAGGAAGGGGAGTTCTTATTGTGGCCATGAAAAAAAGAAAGAAAAACTGGAAAAACAAGTTCTAATAGTGACAGATTAAGTTAGGTTAGGTCAGTGATTGAGGAAAACTTTATAGAAGGAAAAAAAAAGAAAGAAAAAGAGGAAAGTGGATAATAATGGCAGCTTAGGTTCGGTTAGGTTAAAAATGGAAGCAGGAAATACAAACAAAACGAGAAAAAAAAAATAAATAACTGGAAAGCAGGAAATTCAAACAAAAAGAGAAAAAAAAGAAAAAAAATAACTGGAACGCAGATATTAGTGACAGTTTAAGTTAGGTCAGTGGTTCTCAAAGTTTTCCTGAGCGTGATAGAGTACCAGTGTGAGGTGTGGTACAGTGGTGCAGTCCCCGCGTACCACCTGCCAGTTGGTCCTAGAAAAAAAAAAACTCAATTCCAGCTAATATCACTTTTATTTTATTTATTTATTTATTTTTTATGTAGGGAAGAGGGCCAGCCAAGAGCAAAAATAAAGAAAAGATTAAAAAAACAGGCAAACTTAAGTGTTGGCTCTCTAAAAAGTGGAAAAGCATTAGCCAAAATTCTGGAGCAAATGCCTCGATACCTCCCTCTTAACCTCTTCCCTACCAAGACGCATTTCCCTATTCATTCTGGTGACTATTTGGTGATTTTCTACAGCTTCAGAAACTCATGTTGGGGATTAAAATAGTGAAGACTGTGGCCATTAATCTTCTGACCTCCATAGACCCTTCCTAATGTCAATAAAATGGTCTAATGGTACACAAATCTCAAGGTAAAAATGTGTCCCAGTACTGAAGGGGTTAAAATAGTGAAGACTGTGGCCATTAATCTTCTGACCTCTATAGACCCTTCCTAATGTCAATAAAATTGTTTAATCGTATACAAATTTCAAAGTAAAAATGTGTCCCAGTACTGAAGGGGTTAAAATAGTGAAGACTGTGGCCATTAATCTTCTGACCTCCATAGACCCTTCCTAATGTCAATAAAATGGTCTAATGGTACACAAATCTCAAGGTAAAAATGTGTCCCAGTACTGAAGGGGTTAAAATAGTGAAGACTGTGGCCATTAATCTTCTGACCTCCATAGACCCTTCCTAATGTCAATAAAATGGTTTAATCGTATACAAATTTCAAAGTAAAAATGTGTCCCAGTACTGAGGAGGTTAAAAGAAGACAAGTCGTAGGAAGTTGGAAATACAGATGCAGGGAGGGAGTTCCAGAGTGTTCCAGTGAAAGGTGTGAATGAAGGAGTTTAATCACCAGAACACACAAATGAACTAACAAGGAACACAACTCCATGTAATGTTATAAGGACACAAAGAGAGAGAGAGAGAGAGAAACAGGAAAAAGACAATAAGGAAACAGATAACAGTGACAGATTAGGTTAGGTTATGGTTCAAAAGAGGCAAATAATATATAACACAAAATAGAAATAAAAGAAAAATGAAGAAAATAACAGGAAAAGGAAGTGTGTTAGATAATTAAGAGAGAAGAGTAATATAGAACAGGAAAATAGAAATAAAAGAAGAAAAACAGGAAAAAACAAGGAAAGGCAAGTAATTAGGTTAGGTTAGGTCAAAAATTGAGGAAAGCCATATTGAACAGGAAATGAAAAAGAGAAAGAACAAAAACAGGAAACAATAACAGGAAAATAGACAAAAGTGACAGATTAGGTTAGATTAAATTAAGTTAGGGTAGGTTAGAAGAGAGAGAGAGAGAGAGCACACACACACACACACACACACACACACACACACACACACACACACACACACACACACACACACACACACACACACACACACAACGTATTAAAGCAATATTTTTCTTCTCATTTCAGAAAATCGCCTCGCTTCTCCAGTGTTTCCCTATGTACGCGTGTGTGTGTGCATGTGTGTATGGGCCACGTGTACATGCTGGTTGAGGTCGCACTGCTGGGAGGGTCTGGCTGAGGCTGTGGATGTGGTGGTGGCGGTGGTAACATAGCCCCACCACCACCACCACCACCACCACCACCACCACTGCTCTGCCACTTGTGTGTAAGGTAAGCAAAGGTTTTCTCTTCATTACATTGGTTGCTTTATGTCTGTGTTGTGTTTTGTAGTGGTAGTTGAGATAGAAAGGTAAATTTATTCTTTTTCTTTAATAGGCCTTGGTATTTCTTCCTTGTGGTGGAAATTGAGGTAGAAAGGTAAATTTGATTATTTCCTCTAATAGGCCTTGGTGTTTCTTCCTTGTGGTGGTAGTTGAGATAGAAAGAGGTAAATTTTATTCTTTTTCTTTAATAGGCCTTGATGTTTCTTCCTTGTGGTGGAAATTGAGGTAGAAAGGTAAATTTATTCTTTGTCTCTTATAGGCCTCGATATTTCTTCCTTGTGGTGGTAGTTGAGATAGAAAGAGGTAAATTTTATTCTTTTTCTTTAATAGGCCTTGGTGTTTCTTCCTTGTGGTGGAAGTTGAGGTAGAAAGGTAAATTTATTCTTTTTTCTCTAATAGGCCTTGGTGTTTCTTCCTTGTGGTGGAAATTGAGGTAGAAAGGTAAATTTATTCTTTTTCTTTAATAGGCCTTGGTATTTCTTCCTTGTGGTGGTAGTTGAGGTAGAAAGGTAAATTTATTCTTTTTCTCTAATAGGCCTTGGTATTTCTTCCTTGTGGTGGAAGTTGAGGTAGAAAGGTAAATTTGATTCTTTTCTCTAATAGGCCTTGATGTTTCTTCCTTGTGGTGGAAATTGAGGTAGAAAGGTAAATTTGATTCTTTTCCCTTATAGGCCTCAATATTTCTTCCTTGTGGTGGTAGTTGAGGTAGAAAGGTAAATTTATTCTTTTTCTTTAATAGGCCTGTTATTATTACTGATTTTAATTCTTCTAGAGGCAAAATTTAATCATATTCTCTTATAAACCCTGATATTTTTCTATTTTCTCATCTTTTTCCTTATAAAACCTGATATTTCTCTATTTTCTCATCTTTTTCCCTTATAAAACCTGATATTTCTCTATTTTCTCATCTTTTTCCCTTATAAAACCTGATATTTCTCTATTTTCCCATCTTTTCCCCTTATAAAACCTGATATTTCTCTATTTTCTCATCTTTTCCCTTATAAAACCTGATATTTCTCTATTTTCTCATCTTTTCCCTTATAAAACCTGATATTTCTCTATTTTCCCATCTTTTCCCTTATAAAACCTGATATTTCTCTATTTTCCCATCTTTTCCCCTTATAAAACCTGATATTTCTCTATTTTCTCATCTTTTTCCCTTATAAAACCTGATATTTCTTTATTTTCCCATCTTTTCCCTTATAAAACCTGATATTTCTCTATTTTCTCATCTTTTTCCCTTATAAAACCTGATATTTCTCTATTTTCCCATCTTTTCCCCTTATAAAACCTGATATTTCTCTATTTTCTCTTTTTTTTCCTATAAACCTGATATTTCTCTATTTTCCCATCTTTTCCCCTTATAAAACCTGATATTTCTCTATTTTCCCATCTTTTCCCCTTATAAAACCTGATATTTCTCTATTTTCCCATCTTTTCCCCTTATAAAACCTGATATTTCTCTATTTTCTCATCTTTTTCCCTTATAAAACCTGATATTTCTCTATTTTCCCATCTTTTCCCCCTATAAACACTGATATTTTCATTTGTTTTTATATTTCTACAGCCAAAATACATCCTTTCCTTAAAAACCACAGATAATTTAAGTTTTCATCTTTTCTCCTGTAGATCCTAATATTTCTTCTCAGTGTTCTCCTTAGCTATATTATTTCATCCCTTTCTTCTTAATCTGGTATATTTCTCACTGTTTCTCACAAAGGCTTATCAAATTTCCATATAGTGTGTTTGACCCCTTCAGTACTGGGACACATTTTTTACCGTGAGTTTTGTGTACCATTAGACCATTTTATTGACATTAAGAAGGGTCTATGGAGGTCACAAAATTAATGGCCACAGTTTTCGCTATTTTAACGCCTTCAGTACTGGGACACATTTTTACCGTGAGTTTTGTGTACCATTAGACCATTTTATTGACATTAAGAAGGGTCTATGGAGGTCACAAAATTAATGGCCACAGTTTTCGCTATTTTAACGCCTTCAGTACTGGGACACATTTTTATCTTGAGATTTCTGTACCATTAGACCATTTTATTGACATTAAGAAGGGTCTATGGAGGTCACAAAATTAATGGCCACAGTTTTCACTATTTTAACGCCTTCAGTACTGGGACACATTTTTACCGTGAGTTTGTGTACCATTAGACCATTTTATTGACATTAGGAAGGGTCTATGGAGGGCAGAAGATTAATGGCCACAGTCTTCACTATTTTAACCCCCCACATGAGTTTCTGAAGCTGTAGAAAATCACCAAATAGTCACCAGAACGAATAGGGAAACACGTCACGCTACTGAAGGGGTTAATGCAGTGCTGTTATGTGTTGAAGTGAAAAATACTGATGTCTTTGTTTTATGTTTGTGTTTTCTTATTTTACTTCTTCTTCTTCTTCTTCTTCTTCTTCTTCTTCTTCTTCTTCTTCTTCTTCTTCTTCTTCTTCTTTCCTCCTCCTCCTCCTCCTTTTAGTATACGTAACGAAAAAAAAAAAACGAAAAAGAGAGAGAGAGCGCAATCATGTGGCGTTGCTAAGGTTACCTACTGGGACCTTCTCTCTTTCTCTCCCACTCTCTCACTCTCTCTCTCTCTCTCTACTCGTGTCTTGCAAGTTGCCAGTCAAAGCGAGAAGTAGGACGGGGTGGGAAGCTTGCCGCGCGCCACCATCACCACACTCACACCTCAACACACAACAGTACATTTCACCCACTTCCCCTGCACCCACACCTCCCAAAATCCACACACACGCACATAACACTCCTATCTAACTCTACATGGAGCGTCATAGCAGTGGGAGTGGTTATAAGCGAGATATTGAGGATTTTAATTGAGCGTGGACAAAGGGAAGTGGACAGAGACAAAACAGGTACGCGCAAGTTTTTCAAGGTCTTTTTTCTCAATTTTTTCCTCGCTTTTCTTTATTTTCTTGTTTTCTTTTTAGTGTTTGTGTGTTTGTAAGTGTTGCCATTGTGTTGTGTACGTGTTTGGAAGTGTTACGAGGTGTTAGTGTGTTTCTAGCTGTTGTTTTTTTCTTTATTTTTTTGTAATGTTTGTGCGACCGCTTTTGTTGAGGTTAGGTTAAGAAAAATGCCGTGTGTTTGTCTGTCAGTCTGTGTGTGTGTGTGTGTGTGTGTGTGTGTGTGTGTGTGTGTGTGTGTGTGTGTGTGTGTGTGAGGACAGTCAGGAAATCAGGAAATACCAAACAATACTTTAGTGTGGGCAGAGAGAGAGAGAGAGAGAGAGAGAGTGACCACAGCTGATTCTTTGTTTATTTGCGTTCACCTTGAGAACCTGGTGTGTGTGTGTGTGTGTGTGTGTGTGTGTGCTTATCTGTTCTACATTATTACCAGAGCGTGTTAGGAAATGATGTAGTAGTAGAAATACCTTCCTACTACTACTACTACTACTACTACTACTACTACTACTACTACTACTACTACTACTACTACTACTACTACTACTACTACTACTTCTTCTTCTTCTTCTTCTTCTTCTTCTTCTTCTTCTTCTTCTTCTTCTTCTTCTTCTTCTTCTTCTTCTTCTTCTTCTTCTTCTTCTTCTTCTTCTTCTTCTTCTTCTTCTACTACTACTACTACTACTACTACTACTACTACTACTACACCACCACCACACTAACCAGTAAGCTCAACACATGACCTTCACATATTAAAGTTTCTCTCGTTTTACCCATCCCATTATGTGTGTGTGTGTGTGTGTGTGTGTGTGTGTGTGTGTGTGTGTGTGTGTGTGTGTGTGTGTGTGTGTGTGTGTGTGTGTGTGTGTGACAGCCTATATATTTCGCAGTGGACGTGTTGTTATTTTACTCTCTCTCTCTCTCTCTCTCTCTCTCTCTCTCTCTCTCTCTCTCTCTCTCTCTCTCTCTCTCTCTCTCTCTCTCTCTCTCTCTCTCTCTCTCTCTCTCTCTCTCTCTCTGTGTGTGTGTGTGTGTGTGTGTGTGTGTGTGTGTGTGTGTGTGTGTGTGTGACAGCCTATATATTTTGCAGTGGACGTGTGGTTATATTACGCCATCTCTCTCTCTCTCTCTCTCTCTCTCTCTCTCTCTCTCTCTCTCTCTCTCTCTCTCTCTCTCTCTCTCTCTCTCTCTCTCTGTCCGTTACAAAATCAAATTCACCTTATTATTATCATTATATTGTTACGCCGTGAGAAAGATTTACACACACAAAGAGAGAGTAGCATTATCGTCATCATCATCATCAGCAGCAGTAGTAGTAGTAGTAGTAGTAGTAGTTAGGAAATGCCTTCAACCTATCCTAACCTAACCAAACCTTCACTTTACCTCACCAGACGATGCAGTGAAGATGACAAGAACAGGAGGAAGAGGCGAGGGTGGCGGAGGAGGAGGAGGAGGTGGGAGCAGCAGTTCTAGCAGTGTTGGAGGAGGTGGAGGAGGAGGAGCACCGCGGCCTCTAAATGCGGTGCAGCTGGAGCATCCCTCACACACAGGCACGCTCCTATACGGCCTCAATGCTCTCCGCTGTAAAGGCCTACTGCTGGATGTCACGCTGCTGGCTGGCGGGCAGGCGTTCACGGTCAGTGTGTGTGTGTTCAAACTTATTGTACATGCTTCATCATTTTCTTTGGTGTGGCAGTGGCCAGGGACAGCAAACACTGGTAACAAGCTGCTGTGTCAAAGCTTGGGTGATTGCTATGATATTGTACTGTACCCATGTGTTTGACGGCATTAACTCTCTCTCTCTCTCTCTCTCTCTCTCTCTCTCTCTCTGGTAACACACACACACAGGCACACCGCGTGGTTCTGGCGTCTTGTAGTGACTACTTCCGCGCCATGTTCACGGACGAGATGCGTGAGCGTGGCCAGGCTGAGATCCGTCTGAACGGTGTGAGCGCCGCGGGGCTGCACTGCCTGCTGGAGTACGCCTACACCAGCAGACTGTCCCTCAACCTGGCCAACGTGCAGGACGTGCTGGCCGCCGCGGCACACGTGCAGGTCCTCACCGTGGTGGAGGCGTGCTCCAACTACCTACAGGTCAGTGCTGGCTGATGCCGGGAGGCGGGGCTGCGGGGTGTGGGTAGCAGTGGGGGGGTTGTAGTGGTGTAGTGTAGTGTTGTGGGTATGGGCAGTAGGTGGTGTTGTGGGGCACGGGTTAGTGTAGTGGTGTTGGTGACAGTGGCGGGTGTTGCAGGCACAGCTGGACCTGGACAACTGTGTGGACGTGGCCACCATCGCCGAGACGTACTCCCTGCACGGCCTGCGGCGCCGCGTCTACGCCTTCATGAGCTCACACCTGCACAAGCTTGGCAAGATGGCGGACTTCCAGCGGCTGACGGTGGTGCAGCTGCTGCACCTGCTGTCCTGTGACTACCCCGTGGACTGCAGCGAGGGCCAGGTGCTGCTCACCGTGGCTGGCTGGCTGGCACACTGCCCTGTTGAGCGTGCGCGCCACGCCCCGGCACTCCTGCGCGCCCTCAACCTGCACGAGGTGCCCACTCCCGTGCTGGAACACGCGGCGCGCCTGCCTGGCCTCGCCGAGCCCCTGCGTGCCGTGCAGCGGGCCTTGGGGGTGGGGCGCGGGCCCCCGGCGCCGCCCACGGGCCTGGTGAACTCCCGCGGGCTGGAGCTGGCGGTGGTGAAGGTGGGCGGGTTCAGCATCGGCGGCATCACCAACGAGATCACGTACTACCTGCCCTCCGCGGGACGGTGGCGCCACCTCACCACCATCCCGCACGTGGAGCAGTGCAACTACGGCACGGCGGTGCTGGCCAACCAGCTGTACGTCATCGGCGGCTGCTTCAACCAGGCCCTGCAGGAGAACATCCATCCCTTCGGCTTCCGCTACAACCCGCACCACAACAAGTGGACCACCATGGCGCCCATGCACCGCGAACGATGCCGCTTCTCCCTCACCGTGCTGGCCGGTCTCCTGTATGCTGTGGGCGGCGCCAGCGAGGCGGCGGACGACGGCGCCGCGGAGGACGACAGCCTGTGCGAGGCGTACAACCCTGCCACGGATACCTGGACGTCTATGGCGGGGCTGCCCGGGGCGCGGGCGCAACACGGCGCTGCAGCGCTGGAGGGTTGCTGTACGTGGCAGGGGCTTGGAGGGGGAGCGCGTGCTGGCCTCCTGTTACGCCTACAGCCCCGCCGCCGCCGCCTGGCTGCCCCGCGCCCCCATGCTCACGCCGCGGGCAGACCACGCCTGCGTGACGCACGCTGGGCGCCTGTACGTGTGTGGCGGGTGGTACGAGGAGGAGGCGGGCAACACGCGCGTGCTGGCTGACACCGTGGACTGTTATGACCCCCGCACTGACACGTGGAGTGTGGTGACGCGCGTGCCCACGCCCCGCTACCATGCCGGCATCCTGGTGGTGGGCGGCAGACTGTACGTGGTGGGCGGCTTCCACTCTGACGCCACCTTTGACCGCGCCACGGGCGTCATCGAGTGCTACGACCTGGAGGCAGGGCGCTGGGGCACCGAGCAGCCCTACCCGCAGGACATCTGGGAACACGTGTGTGTGCCCCTCTACGTGCCGCGCTGCAGGGACGACATGGACGTGCTGGCTGAGGCCAAGTAGCACACACACACACACACACACACACACACACACACACACACACACACACACACACTGCAGCCTTCATTGTGCATTATGGATGCCTCAAGCAAGATGAGTGCCGTGCAGAGAGAGAGAGAGGTGGGGGGAGGGTCGGAGGGATGGGTGTGGCGTGGGAGTATTTATAGTAGCAGTAGCACACACAACAAAGCAGCGAACACTGGGCGTGGTGAGTGGTGAGCGGTGAGTGGTGAGGGGTGCAGCCTGTGATATGTTGTTAGTTAGTGGGGCACTCATCACCACGGACAGTGCCACACCACCACACCACCACACCACACCGTCAATCTTGAGCGGGCGTGACTTCACCTCGCCAGTCACAACACACAAACTTGTCGCCAGCAATGAAAAGGAAGAAAAACATGAGAGAGAGAAAACTATGATAAACAACAAATATAAACGAAAAAGAAATGTGATGTGTAAATATATGAAAAAAATAGGTTAAGTTTGTAATAGTGTTTTATATGAGAGAGAGAGAGAGAGAGAGAGAGAGAGAGAGAGATTACTTTAAGCATGTATATAATCCTTTTGTAATTTGTATAATGTTAAAACTAAGGTGGCTTTTTGACACTTGACAAACTCACAAAGAAAAATAAGAGCAAAAATAAGTAATTGTTTTTATTATTATTATTATTATTATTATTATTATTATTATTATTATAAGAAGAATATATATATTTTTTTTAATGTTATGTTATGTTATTAGATAAAAGATCGTAGTAGTAGTAGTAGTAGTAGTAGTAGTAGTAGTAGTAGTGATGATAGTAGTAGTAGTAGTAGTAGTGATGATAGTAGTGGTAGTAGTAGTAGTAGTGGTGGTGGTGGTGGTGGTAATAGTAGTAGTAGTAGTAGTAGTGGTAGTGGTAGTGATAGTAGTAGTAGTGGTAGTAATGATAGTAACTTATTGGTATTTTTAAGTTTAATTTGACAAAGAAAGAGTCAAGGATTTCATAAACAACGAAATTATATATATGAATAATAACAACGATTTCATTTGTGATGAAGAACAAAAGAAATGAATCTGGAAATAAATAAATAGTGTTGTTATTATTATTATTATTATTATTATTATTATTATTACTATTATTATTATTTATTTTGTTCCATTTTGTATCTTGAAGCGAGTAAACTAACAGGAATAAATACGATGTTATTATTATTATTATTATTATTATTTTATTTTATTTTATTTATTTTTTTTTTTTTTATTTATCTATTTTATTTGTTTGGTTTCATTTGTATCTTGAAATAATGATGATGATGATGATGATGGTAATAATAATGTAATGTCTTTCACTGTAACTCATTTTGTACTGTGTGTGTGTGTGTGTGTGTGTGTGTGTGTGTGTGTGTGTGTGTGTGTGTGTGTGAAAACATCTTCCACCACCTCCTCCTCCTCCTCCTCCTTTCAGAAGTTATCAAAAACATGAAATTGACTGCAAAGATGGTGATTCTCTCTCTCTCTCTCTCTCTCTCTCTCTCTCTCTCTCTCTCTCTCTCTCTCTCTCTCTCTCTCTCTCTCTCTCTCTCTCTCTCTCTCTCTCTCTCTCTCTCTCTCTCACACACACACACACACACACACACACACACACACACAGCCAGTGCCTTCGTGTACGTTTGTGTACGCATATGCCGCTGCCGTTATGTGTACGTATTTTCACCATGTACGTACTGCGTGTATGTATGTATGTATGTATGTGTGCGTGTGTGCGTTGGTTCACGTATAGTACTTGTTTGTGTGTCAGAATAAATCTTTTTGTAGTTTGTCTATGTGTGTTTGTATTGCCATTGTGGTAGTAGTAGTAGTAGTAGTAGTAGGTGGTGGTAGAAGTGGTGGTGGTGGTGGTGGTAGTAGTAGTAGTGGTGGTGGTGGTGAAGGAAAAATGAACGAAGAAATGTATGCGAGAGAGAGAGAGAGAGAGAGAGAGAGTGTGTGTGTGTATGAAAAAGATGAAAAATATAGATGCAGAAATGTCTCTCTCTCTCTCTCTCTCTCTCTCTCTCTCTCTCTCTCTCTGACGTCATTCTCCCTCTCTCTCCTTTCCATCTTTTCAAACGCTTCATTTCTTTACCAGCCACGAGAGAGAGAGGACACAACAACAACAACTACTACTACTACTACTACCACTACCACCACTACTACCACTACCACTACTACTACTACTACTACTACTACTACTACTACAATGCACTACCACACTTCTACTACTAATGCTACAATTTCCACGAGTCTCCCTTTGAGTCCACCACAGAGAACGGGCTATCTGATTTTCTTTACATCTATTATATTCCTTTCATTGCCTTAGTGGGTGAGTATTATTAGTCTTTGTTGTGCTAGATTACGTTAAGATAGGTTAGTAAGTGGTGTCTAGTGTATTTGATTATTTATTTTCTTTATTTCTGTGGTTATTTGTGTGTGATTTTAGTTTAGGCTCGTATTTGACTATTGTTGTTTAGTTCCTCATTTGATTTTTTTTTCTTATTTATATTTTTCTTTCTTTATTTACTTTTTTTTTTATATCTTACTTTCACTATGTATGTATATGTGTTTCTTAATCCTTCCTTTCCTTATTTCTTGTCTCCTATTCATCTTGTTTTTATCGATTTAATGTATTTTTCCTGTTTCCGATTTTTTCAGTATCTGTGTATGTGTGTATATCAATCCTTTCTTTTCTTTCTTTTTCTTTTTTTCCTTTTTTTTCTTTTCCATCCATCTGTTTACCGATTTAGTGTATTTTTCCTGATTTCTGATTGGTTAGTTGTTTTTTTTTTTATTTTTCTTTATTTGCGTGTCTATTAATCCTTTTTCTATTATTTGTCTTCCATCCATTTATTTATCTATTCCGTCCCTTCCTTATCTATTTATCAATTATCCGTCTCTTCCTTATCTATTTATCCATTTTCCGTCCCTTCCACATATCATTTTATCTATTAAGTGCCTATCCTCCCTTATCTCTCAAAAAAACCCTAAAAAAAACCCCCGCCCCCTTATCTCCCTTATCCCAGGTCTTTTTGGCAACGTGATAAGCCTGGACGTGTTTATCAAGAGGCTCAACAGACGCGCCACCTCGTCATTCTTAGCGGCAATGGCGGCCTCTGATATCCTGTTTGTGTTGCTGCTGCTGTTAAGATGGGCCTTCCACAATGACTCCTTCCCTGCTGTCCGCCTCGCCCTCCTGGACACAGCGGCAGGGTGCAAAATTATTAACTATCTGTCTTCTACTTATTCTACGTTCGCGACTTGGTGAGAGAGAGAGAGAGAGAGAGAGAGAGAATGTTATGAAAAATTATTGTATTTATTTTTCTATGGTTTGTGTCTAAGAGAGAAAGAGAGAGAGAGAGAGAGAGAGAGAAAGGGATATTATGAAAAATTATTGTTTTATTTATTTTTCTATGGTTTGTCTAAGAGAGAGAGAGAGAGAGAGAGAGAGATGAATTTTCTTTGTTTTATCTATTTTTCTATCAATCTATTTATTTTTTTAATCTATCTATCTATCTATCTATGTTCAGGCTAACCGTCGCTTATACCACGGAACGGTGCATCGCGGTACGGTATCCCTTGAAGAGGCGGGCGTTGTGTACCGTACGTAGGGCCAAGTGTACCATTCTGGGGGTGGTACTGTTCACCTCGCTGTGTAACCTGTACCTGCTTGTCACTATCAGCAAGATGGATACGGTACGGAGAGAGAGAGAGAGAGAGAGAGAGAGAGAGAGAATTATTTATTTTATGTATTTATTCCATTTCAGTTACGTATTTCCTTATTTATTTATTTATTTATTTATTTATTTATTCCCTCATTTGTGTGCGTGTGTAACAATTCTCTCTCTCTCTCTCTCTCTCTCTCTCTCTCTCTCTCTCTCTCTCCACAGTTTAATCATTGCGGCGTACAGTATCAGGAAGTGATGACAGCTTTCATGGTGGTGGACGCGGTGGTGGTGGTGGTGGTGCCATTCCTTCTTATTGCCATCATGAACGGGATCATTATATGGCAACTGTCTATGGTAAGGTGGTGGTGGTGGTGGTGGTGGTAGGCTAGATATTATTATTTTTTTATCTATTTTCTTTATTTCTCAGTTTTTTTTATTAATTTTTGTTATTTTTCTTGCTGTTTTCATTTATTTCTTTATCTCTCGTAATTTCTTGGTGGTGGTGGTGGTGGTGGTAGGCTAGATTATATTATTTATTAACTTATTTTCTTTATTTCTCATTATTTTTATTCATTTCTTTTATTTTCTTGCTTTTTTTCATTTATTTCTTCATTATCTCTCGTAATTTCTTGGTATCTCTGAGTAGGCATGTTATTTGGGGACTTATAAGCTATTTCTATCATTTATTGCTCCCTATCTCTAATAATTTCTCGTCATTTTGATCTCTACCTCAATCTCAGTGGCAAGAAATCGTGTTTATTTTGACTTATCATCTATTTGTCGTTTATCTCTCTATTTTTTTTTTATTTCTTTTACATTATTTCACTATTTCCCTTTACATCTCTATCTGACAGGCTTGGAAGTGTTGTATCTGCCTTATTTCTGTTATTTCTCACTATTTCTTACAATTTCTCACTCTTTCCCCCTCACAATCTTCCTCTAATTGACATGCTAACAATTTCTCACTATCGCTTAATAGAATCTCATCATTTCCATCTCTGCCGTAATAAGAAATCGTGTTTATTTTGCCTATTATTAGTTTATTTCTCATTATCTCATTATTTCCCAGTTTCTCTCATTATCTCTATTTCTCTTTATATTGTGTTGTAACGTTGATTTGTACCTGTTATTTCTCACATTTCCTGGAATTTCTCTCACTTTTCTCCTCTGTCTCTCTCTGATAACGTAACTATTTCTCACTAATAATCTCTCATCATTTTAATTTCTGTCGTGGCAAGAAATAGTTTTTTTTTTGCTTTTATCAGTTTATTTCTCGTTATCTCCCATTATTTCCCAGTTTCTCTTATATTATCTCTATTTCCTTTTATATTGTGTTGTATCGTTGGCTAATACTTGTTATCTCTCACTATTTCCTGCAATTTCTCTCACTTTTCTCCTCTTTCTCTCTCTGACAGCGTAATTATTTCTCACTATTAATTTCTTATCATTTCCATCTCTGCCGTGACAAGAAATCTTTATATGACAATTTATTTCTCATTTATCTCATTATTTCCCACTTTCTCTTATATTATCTCATTATTTCCCTTTGTATTGTGTTGTAACGTTGACATATCTACTATCGCTCACTATTTCCAACAATTTCTCACTTATTTTCCTAATCTCCCTGACAGCGTAACAATGGCCACGGAATCTCGTCTTACCCTCGCCACACACGACTGTCAAACCAAGCCAGAAGGAAGCACACATCCACTTCTTCCTCCTCTCCTTCAGACATCACGCACTCCACCACCCACTCCATCACTCACTCCACTTCCCACTCCACCCCTCCATCCCCTCGCTCTCATTCCACCCTCTCCTTAAACGCTATAGACGAGAAAAAAGGAAATATAAAAATAGATTCTTCGCTCTCCTCTCCCGCCATTCCTTGTGATGACTCCCGTTTTTTCTCAGAGGCTGCATGTCCTCTCAAAACCACAGGAAAACATTATGGGGATAGAGACCAGGGTGATAAAGGCAGTGTTTTCTATAAAGAGGGTAACCAAAGAGAGAATAAGGTAGATAATGAAGGAAATGGTGATGGTACAAGGCGAAAACATGCATTTCTGATAACCAAAACGGAGAATAAAGATGTTGACAAGTTTTTTAAGGATAATACACAAAAAGTAAGTTGTAACGATGATATGAGAAACCAAGGCTGTCAGTTTCTCATTCCCAAGACAGAAAACAAAGACACCAGCCAGTTCTGTATCGGGAAAACAGGTGAAAACGATATTAGAAACCAAAATGAGTTCTTTGTTCCCGAGACTCGAAATAGGAAGGAAAGCGTTTTCAGAAACCAAGAAACCAAACAGCGGCGGTTCTTAATCGTCGAGACGAGAAATAAAGAACACTATATCATCAGAAACCAGAGAGAACACCACCGATTTCCCACTGGTAGAAGAAATAGAGAAGAAAACATTAAGAATAAGGAAAACAGTGAAGATAGAAACCAACCCATGTCAAGAGAACACGATAACAGAACGAGAAATAGAAACCAGACCGAGGGAAGTGTAAAGCTGAAACCAATAATAATCATAGACCATAGAAACCACATCAAGACCACCACCACCACCACCGTGCAGTGCTTGGTGAAAAAACGGTTCTCCGGTGGCAAGGCGCGGGGAGCTGACCACCACCATCTTGTCTGCCACAGCGGCGTACCACCACAGCGCAGCGCGGCCCACCACAGCACCACCAAAATGCTCCTTCTTATCTCTACTATGTTTATTATTATGAATTTACCAAGGTATAGTATAATTCTCTCTCTCTCTCTCTCTCTCTACAACCCAACTACTTAAGACCTTGCAATAATGGGTTACTACTACCATTGCCTTTCCTTCACTCCTAACACAAGCTGCTGGTGCCTTTCTTGCAGACACTTGGTGAAGCTGTACGTGCTGCTGTGTTACCAGGCCGAGGCACCGACAGAGGCCGCCCTGCAGGAGACACAGACCCTCATCCCGCTGCAGGAGGTGTTTGAGTGCCTCCACTACACACATACCTCCGTTAATTTTCTCCTGTACATCCTCTGCGGCGCCTCCTTCAGGCAGCTGGTGGCGGCGCGGCTCAGGCAGGTTCTGTGTGGGCGGCTGTGGTCTAGAGGGATACACTTCAACTAATACCGCGCTCCAGTTTGTATTTAGAAATGCTTTGCTCTCTAAGTCTCTCACCTCTGTTTTCCAAGGCTGCAGAGATGACTAGCGGGGTTTTCAAGAGTGTTTCCCCTGTTAATAATGTAGAAATCTTGTCACTCTGCCTCTAGAACCGTAAAAAAAACACTCTTAAGAACCTTTTATTCTCTCATCACCAGTTTTTCAAGGCCACAGATTATTAGCGGGGTTTTCACGAGTCTTTCTTGTCATTCTGCCTTTAGAATCATAAAAGTATCTTAAAAACTTGTGTAAATTTAAATAAAGCCTCTTGAAATAGTGGAGGTGAAGCGCAGAAGTGTTCCAGAATACGAGCTTTACTGTATACCGCTGCCTTCCCCGCTGTGTGAATCATGACTGTCTCTTATCTCACGTTAGAGTGTAGCGTAATATTTGTAGTCTTCATAGGGGTGTATGGTGTATTTACTGTATTTAACTAACTCCTTCAGTACTGGGATTCATTTTTACCTTGAGATTTGTGTACCATTAGACCATTTTATTGACATTAGGAAGATTGACATTAGGAAGGGTCTATGGTTGTCACAAGATTAATGGTCACAGTCTTCACTATTTTAACCCCTTCAGTACTGGGACTCATTTTTACCTTGAGATTTGTGTACGATTAGACCATTTTTATTGACATTAGGAAGGATCTATGGAGGTCAGAAGATTAATGGCCACAGTCTTCACTATTTTAATCCCCCACATGAGTTCCTGAAGCTGTAGAAAATCACCAAATAGTCACCAGAATGAATATGGAAACGCGTCATGCTACTGAAGGGGTTAAAACTGTGTACGGTGTAGTGGTGTTATATACGGGATTCTCTTAATATGAACTCTGAAAATGTAAGAAGAGTTTAATGATTCTAGTGACGCCATGGTTGAAGGTTTTGTCTTTGCAACGGCGCCTCCTTATTCTTTGCTTTTCATACATTCTCTCTTTCTAGTTCTCTTCTTTTTTTTCTCTTTTTTCACCACATTTTATATAATTTTAGTTTTCTATATTTTCATTGTTATATAAAGATGTAATCCCATTATATCATCACGGTTTAAGTATATGGTCGGTTAAGTTCTATGTTCTTTCACTATTATAAAGAGAGCAATGCAGTGTTCCAAGGCCTCGACATCACCACTTTCACACTTGTCACTATCCTTAAGTCTTTGCCAGGGGGTGGGTAGCAAGGTCAATCCTCCTCCTTTATTGTATTTCATTATTAATCCAACAATAAATATCAGTGAGTCAATCATGGAGGGCATAGTGGATAACGTGGTGGTGAGCGTAGGATCGGGCAGACGTCCATGCGTTAGGTTCGAATCCCACCAAGTACAGCCTTGAAACTTTACCATTTGTGGAGTGGTTTAAATTAAGTTAGCTACACGCCACCATGATTCCCAGGTTCTAGGTGGTCATGATAAAGATGCGCTTGGGTGGTGACATGGGTCCTAATATGCCCACCACTATGAAGAGAATTGCCTGCGCCATTAACAGCGCTATAGACCAGAAAAAAAATAAATACAAATGAATAAATAAATAAATAAAAATAAAACAAAGAAAAAAAAATGAATAGAAATAGAATAAACAAACAAAAAAATAAATAAAAACTAAAACAAATGAAAAAAAAATAAAATAGAATATACAAATAAAAGTAGAAATAGATAAATCCTTCGTGTACCTCCTTTGATTGTTGAGTTTGAGACAGCTGGGTGTTGCTGTATACAGGACTACAGATAATGTATGGCTGGCACATATGGCTTTCCCTACAATGCTTCTATTCCACGTCTTATAGTTCTGGAGTGTGGTCTTGCTGCTAACTTCTCGATCCCTCCCTGCTTTACGTGTCCTATTTCTCTCTCTCTATATTTTTTTTCTCTTAATGTGTCAATATTTAATTAATTTGTGTAACCTCTAGTGTGTGTCTTGTCCCGGCTTTGATTTGGTAAGTTATCGAATATGAGCCATTGATTCACCATTTTCTACATCACCCAAACACACGCAAAATACACCTAAATACAATCAAACACACCAAAACGCACCCAAGCACATCCAGAACACCCAAACACACCAAAACGCATCAAACACACACCCAAGCACACCCACAACACGTCCAAAACTCAACTCAAACACACCAAAACACAACAAAACGCATCCAAACTCACTAAACACACCAAAACGCATCCACACACACCAAAACACACCAAAACGCATCCAAATTCACCAAAATGCATCCAAACAAACCAAAATGCATCCAAACACACCCAAACGTACCCAAATACACCCAAACGCACCCAAACACTCCCAAATATACCCAATACACCAAAACGTACCCAATACACCAAAACACACCCAAAACACCAAAACACACCCAAAACACCCTCAAAACACCAAAACACACCATAAACACACTCAAACACACCCAAACACACCTAAACACACTCAAAACAGACCGAAACACACTTAAAACACACCAAAAGCACTCATAAACACACCAACACACTCAAAACACCCAAAACACACCCAAAACACACCCATGTGCTATATATATACTTGTATCCATTCAATAATATCACTGAGTATTTTCACTAACATCTCTCCTGTCCATAATGTACCTAATTTCTTTATAATAATATGAATTCTAGTGTATTAGTATGTAAATGTAGTGTATTTAAATTCTACATGCTTTATATACTGTCTTTCTGCTCCCGGCCCAGAGGAAAATGAGCTAAGCATGATGTAAGAAATATGTGTGAATTATATATATTTTTTTTTTTTTTCGTTTCCCTTAATTTGAATCTTTTAAAATGTGTCTGTATGTGTTAATTAATTCCTCTTGTTTCTTCTTATTCCTCCTCTCTTTTTATTTTCCCTCTCCTTACTTTTCCTCCTCCTCATCTTATTCGTCATCTTTTTCTTTCTGTTTTCTCTCCATGATTCTTCCTCCTCTTCTAATATTCAGTCTCCTCCTCCTATCGCATCCCTCTTCCTCCTCTCCCTACTACTTTTCCCTCTTATCCTCTCTTAACCCTCCTCCTCCTCCTCCTCCTCCTTCTCCTCCTCCTCCTATCTCATCTCTCTTCCTTTCTCTATTGCTGCGCCCTCTTTTTATTCTTCCTCTTCTTCCTCCTCTTCCTCTTCTTTCTGGTGCATCCTCTCCTCCTCCTCCTCTTCCTCCTCCACTGCAGAGAGAGAGAGAGAGAGAGAGAGAGAGAGAGGAAAGCGGGCAGTGGTCTGAGTATGGCAGGGTGACAGGCCAACAAGTCTCTCTCTCTCCCTCCCACCGTCTCTCTGTCTCTCCACACCTCTGTCTCACCGCTGGCACCTCCCCCCCCTCACTGGTCAGTCCCCCCTACACACCTTAAACCAGAAATAAAGGTCATGAAGCGCCTAAAAATGGAGATAATTGTGTTTTTAAAGGGGGAGGTTCTTTTATCGCTTCATTCTTAAAGGTTCCTAATTTTTTGTCGTAGTTTAGAGGTTCTTAGCGTGTTTGGGTTTGATTTTTTGGGTTTATTGGGGGTTTCTTGAAGGGAATAATTGAGTTTTGTGTCATTTCGAGTTGTTTTCACCTTTTTTTCGTGTTTTTCAGCTTTCCAGGGTGACTTTAAAGCGGTTTTCCAGATTCTAGAGTGTTTTCAAAGCGTCATTTTACGGTATTTTTGAGTTCCAGGGTAAATTTTGACGTTTTTGTTATGGTTGTCAATATTCTCAGCCATTTTACGAGGGCTTCTGATATTTCTTTTCCTTATTTTCCAGGTTTCCAGTATATTTGGTGTTTCCAGGGCATATTTAGGGTTTTTCCAGGCTTTAGGGTGTTTTCTAGTGTCATTTCAGGGTTTGAAGAGTTTTCGGACAATTTTTTTACGTTTTCTATGGTTTTCAATACATTTTTCCTCGTTTTTCCAGGTTTCCAGTGTATTTAGGGTTTCCAGGGCATGTTTAGGGTTTTTCCAGGCTTGAGGGTGTTTTCTAGTGTCATTTCAGGGTTTCAAAAGTTCCAGGGCATATTTTTAACGTTTTCTATGGTTTTCAATACATTTTTCCTTGTTTTTCCAGGTTTCCAGTGTATTTAGAGTTTCCAGGGCATATTTAGGGTATTTCCAGGCGTAAGGGTGTATTCTAGTGTCATTTCAGGGTTTCAAAAGTTCCAGGGCATATTTTTTAACGTTTTCTATGGTTTTCAATACATTTTCCTCGTTTTTCCAAGTTTCCAGTGTATTAAGTGTTTTTCCAGGCTTTAGGACATTTTTCTAGTGTCATTTTAGAGTATTTTGCAGTTCCAGGCCATTTTATTTATGGTTTTCAGTACATTTCTTTCTTGTTTTCCATGTTTCCAGTGCATTGTGGGCATTTTTGTGGGTTTCCAGGGTAACGTTAACAAATTTCCAGGCTTTAGTGTGTTTTTCTAGTGTCATTTTAGAGAATTTTAGAGTTGCAGGACAATTTTTTTTATTTTTCTTTCTTTTTTTCCATGTTTCCAGTGCGTTGTGGTATATTTTTAGGTTTCCAGGGTAATATTAATAAAATTTCAATCTTTAGTGTGTTTTTCTAGTGTTATTTTAGAGTATTTTAGAGTTCCGGGACAAATTTTTTATTATTTCTTTCTTTTTCCATGTTTTCAGTGCATTGTGGTATATTTTTAGGTTTCCTGGGTAATATTAATAAATTTCCAGGCTTTAGTGTGTTTTTCTAGTGTCATTTTAGAGTATTTTAGAGTTCCGGGACAAATTTTTTATTATTTCTTTCTTTTTCCATGTTTCCAGTGCATTGTGGGTATATTTGTATGTTTCCAGGCTAACATTAAGCAGTTTTCCAGGCTTTAGTGTGTTTTTCTAGTGTTATTTTAGAGTATTTTAGAGTTCCGGGACAAATTTTTTATTATTTCTTTCTTTTTCCATGTTTCCAGTCCATTGTGGGTATATTTGTATGTTTCCAGGCTAACATTAAGCAGTTTTCCAGGCTTTAGTGTGTTTTTCTAGTGTCATTTTAGAGGATTTTAGAGTCAATATCATGTTATCTACGTTTATTATGGTTTTCTGTATATTTTTTCCATGTTTTCCAGGTTTCCAGCTAGTATGGTGGGTTTCCAGGGTAACTTTAAGACTCTAGGGTGATTTTGTAGGGGGTTTATAGGGGTTCAGGACAAATTTTGAGGTTTTTTCATCGTTTTTCTGTATTTCCATGAGGTTTATGTGAGGTTTATAGAGGTTCAGGACAAATTTTGAGGTTCTTTAATGGTTTTTCTCTATTTCCATGAGGTTTATGTGAGGTTTATAGAGGTTCAGGACAAATTTTGAGGTTCTTTAATGGTTTTTCTCTATTTCCATGAGGTTTATGTGAGGTTTATAGAGGTTCAGGACAAATTTTGAGGTTCTTTAATGGTTTTCTGTATTTCCATGAGGTTTATTTGAGGTTTATAGAGGTTCAGGACAAATTTTGAGGTTTTTTCATGGTTTTCTGTATTTCCATGAGGTTTATGTGAGGTTTATAGAGGTTCAGGACAAATTTTGAGGTTCTTTAATGGTTTTCTGTATTTTCATGAGGTTTATAGAGGTTCGGACAAATTTTGAGTTTTTTTCATGGTTTTTCTGTATTTCCATGAGGTTTATTTGAGGTTTATAGAGGTTCAGGACAAATTTTGAGGTTTTTTCATGGTTTTTCTCTATTTCCATGAGGTTTATAGAGGTTCAGGACAAATTTTGAGGTTCTTTAATGGTTTTCTGTATTTCCATGAGGTTTATTTGAGGTTTATAGAGGTTCAGGACAAATTTTGAGGTTTTTTCATGGTTTTCTGTATTTCCATGAGGTTTATGTGAGGTTTATAGAGGTTCAGGACAAATTTTGAGTTTTTCATGGTAACCGTTAAATCCACCAAAACTTGACTACCACTATGTAAAGCTTAAAGGAACAGCTTAGGTAACAAGGAGTGTGTGGCATCACTGTTGTATGTGGTGACTTAATGAAGCTGTGGCTGGGAATATATTAAGTAGGAGCACTGTCATTGTTACCAAGCTGTATTAATGCCTTCAGAACTGGGACACATTTTTACCTTGAGATTTGCATACCATTAGACCATTTTATTGACATTAGGAAGGGTCTATGGAGGGCACAAGATTAATGGCCACAGTCTTCACTATTTTAATCCTTTCAGTACTGGGACACATTTTTACCTTGAGATTTGTGTACCATTAGACCATTTTATTGACATTAGGAAGGGTCTATGGAGGGCAGAAGATTAATGGCCACAGTCTTCACTATTTTAATCCCTTCAGTACTGGGACACATTTTTACCTTGAGATTTGTGTACCATTAGACCATTTTATTGACATTAGGAAGGGTCTATGGAGGGCAGAAGATTAATGGCCACAGTCTTCACTATTTTAACCCCTTCAGTACTGGGACACATTTTTACCTTGAGATTTGCATACCATTAGACCATTTTATTGACATTAGGAAGGGTCTATGGAGGGCAGAAGATTAATGGCCACAGTCTTCACTATTTTAACCCCTTCAGAACTGGGACACATTTTTACCTTGAGATTTGTGTACCATTAGACCATTTTATTGACATTAGGAAGGGTCTATGGAGGGCAGAAGATTAATGGCCACAGTCTTCACTATTTTAACCCCTTCAGAACTGGGACACATTTTTACCTTGAGATTTGTGTACCATTAGACCATTTTATTGACATTAGGAAGGGTGTATGGAGAGCAGAAGATTAATGGCCACAGTTTTCACTATTTTAACCCCCACATGAGTTTGTGAAGCTGTAGAAAATCACCAAATAGTCACCACAATGAATAGGGAAACATGTCATGCTACTGAAGGGGTTGAAAGAAATTATACCAATGATAGAATGCTTAATAAACTAGATATATATTCTCTCTCTCTCTCTCTCTCTCTCTCTCTCTCTCTCTCTCTCTCTCTCTCTCTCTCTCTCTCTCTCTCTCTTTCTCTTTCTTCCCCCCCTCAGAAACTTATATTTCACACATTGAGAGAAAAAAAAGTTACAAATATTTACAATAAGAAAAAAACAAGATTAATTATACACAAATCACAATAAATCAATCCACAACCTTATTTTTCACACCAGAACAGAAAAAGATGATGAAATAATACAACAAGGAATACAACACAAGAGAAAACAAACAAAAAAATAGATTCCCCTTTACAGAAGAACTAATCTCTAAAAAGACTGCCATTTAAGATCGTTTTTCTCAGATACGCACTTTGCTCAGATTTCTTCATGGTGTCCCAGAATGCTTCACTCATCTCTGTGTGTGTGTGTGTGTGTGTGTGTGTGTGTGTGTGTGTGTGTGTGTGTGTGTGATTTGATGTTTTGCTAAGGATGTGAGTGGCTGTGTTTGTGAGAGAGAGAGAGAGAGAGAGAGAGAGAGAGAGTGAGACTATTTATCTCTCTCTCTCTCTCTCTCTCTCTCTCTCTCTCTCTCTCTCTCTCTCTCTCTCTCTCTCTCTCATTTCCTTATTAAGTTCCAACCCTTTCACCACAGCAGAAGTAAGTGCCTCCTCCTCCTCCTCCTACCCTCCTCCTCCTCCTCCTCCTCCTCCTCCTCCTCCTCCTCCTCCTCCTCCTCCTCCTCCTCCTCCTCCTCCTCCTCCTCCTCCTCCTCCACACCTCTCCTAGAATCAGTCAGGATAACACACCAGACTCTCGTAAGGACCAAAAATATCCGTTCTTGCTTGTTCTTCCTTTGAGAGAGAGAGAGAGAGAGAGCACTGTCCATTATTATTATATTCTTTCTGTCTTTTTCTCTTTATTTATTTATTTATTTACTTTTTTTTCAGAGAGAGAGAGAGAGAGAGAGAGAGCACACTAACCATTATCATCATTTTATTCTATTATTTCTATTGTTATTTTTTTTTTGTATTTTCAGAGAACTAACCAATATTCTTTTCTTTTTCCTTCCAGTACTATGCCCTCCCATTCATTGTTCCCCTTTCCTCCTCCACTGCAACCCAAACAAACCTCTCGGGTGACCTTGCTTCCACACACACCCCACCACCCCACTCTCTGAACCCACACTGCAGCCAAACACACTCAAAAACACACCAAAACACACTCAAAAACACACCAAAACACACTCAAACACAGCAAATCACACTCAAACACAGTAAAAACACTCAAAACACACTCAAACACAGGGAAAACACTCAAAACACACTCAAACAAAAAACACTTGAAATCACATTAAAACACACTTAAACACAGCAAAAACACTCAAAACACACCAAAACTCACTTAACAGCTAAGACACACCCAAACACACTCAAACACAGCAAAAACACAAAAATACACCAAAACACATTTAAAACATACCAAAACACACTCAAACACAGCAAAAACACTAAAACACACTCAAACACAGCAAAAACACTCCAAAACACACCCAAACACAGCTAAAACACTCTAAAACACACCCAAACACACTTAAACATTGCCAGACACATTATTAAATATCCAAGGCATTACCAAAACATTGTCAAACATTCTTAAAACACACAAACACACCCAAAACATTGCCAAACATCCCCAAACACCCAAACATTAGTAAACACACTCAAAACATTCTCAAACACCCCAAAAAGACACCAAACATCCCCCAAACACACTAAAACACACACAAACATTACCAAACATCCTGAAAACACCCCAAACACCCCTAAAATATTGCAAAACATCCCCAAAACATCCCCAAATGCACTAAAACACTCTTAAAAACATTACCAAACACACAAAAACATCTTGGAATATCTGGGAATGCACCCAAAGCATTCCTAACTTCCTTAAACATTCCAGACCATTCCTAAATATACCAGGAATTCTCACAATACAATAGAACTCAACCAACACACCACATACACACCATAACATATCAAAATACATCAAAACACTTCATAACACACCAAAAACACTCCCAAACATACCAAAACCCATCAAAACACACCCAAACACACTCAAAACACAAACACACACCAAAACCCCAAACACACCACAACACACTAAAAACACACTTAAAACACTAAAAAACACACCAAAAACACTCAAAAACACACCAAAACACACCAAAACACTCAAAAACACACCAAAACACCCAAAACACACCAAAAACACACCAAAACATACCCACAGGACACTAACACCACACCCAACACCACCATAACCTTCTTTACACCACCACCACCACCACCACTACCTTCCCCTGCCTCTTCTGTGCCACCAATAAGAGTGTGAGTGCCTCTATTTCTATAACACAGTGCCTCAGTGCCAAAAAAACTCGTCGATCTGTACATAAAGGTGTCCCAGGTGTCACTGCCTACTTGGGGTGTCTCGGAGGACCTTTCCCACTGTCTGGAGCCAAGATAAGGTCAGGGAGTGAAGAGAGAAAGCTTAAAAAGGTCAGAAGTTGTTGTTTGAGTTGAATTTTTAAGGTCATAAGTTCAGAAAAGGTCATAATAACATTTTTCTCACTGTCTGGAGCCAAAATAAGGTCAGGAAGTGAGGAGAGAAAGCTTTAAAGGTCAGAGGAAGTTGTTTGAGTTGAATTTTTAAGGTCATAAGCTCAGAAAAGATCATAATAATATCTTTCTCACTGTTCTGAG
Organism: Portunus trituberculatus; assembly: GCF_017591435.1. Classification (NCBI taxonomy): domain Eukaryota; kingdom Metazoa; phylum Arthropoda; class Malacostraca; order Decapoda; family Portunidae; genus Portunus; species Portunus trituberculatus. The sequence continues at coordinate 6,194,428 of NC_059255.1, read as the reverse complement.
CCAAGGTAAGGTCAGAGAGTGAGGTGAGAAAGCTTTTAAAGGTCAGAAAAGCTGTTTGTGTGAGCTTTTAAAGTCATAAGTTCAGAAAAGCTCAAATTAGTATCTTTCTCACTGTCTAGAGCCAAGATAAGGCCAGGAAGTGAAGAGAGGAAACTTAAAAGGTCAGAAAACTTGTGCGTGTTGAATTTTTAAAGTCATAAGTTCAGAAAAGGTCAAATTAGTATCTTTCTCACTGTCTGGAGCCAAGATAAGGTCAGGGAGTGAAGAGAGAAAGCTTCAAGGTCAGAAAAACTTGTATGTCTTCATTTTTTAAGGTCATAAGATCAGAAAAGGTCAAAGAAGCATTTTTCTCTGTCTGGAAGGAAAATAAGGTCAGGAAGTGAGGGAAAAAGCTTAAAAGTTCAGAAAAAAAACTTGTATGTGTTGATTTTTAAGGTCATAAGGTCAGAAAAGATTAAAAAGTATTTTTCTCACTGCCTAGAAGCAAGACAAGGTCAGGAAGTAAGGAAAAAGAGCTTAAATATTTGTCAATATTTAAAGTCATAAAGGTGTGTGTATATGTTTATGTGTGCGTATGTGTGTGTATGTATCATTGAAAGGTCAGGAAAGGTTAGGTTAGGTTAAAAAAGGTACCTGTGTGTTGAAAAGGCAGAGGAAAAGGTACAGAAAGATTTAGAAACAGGAAAAAGAAGGGAAAGATTCAGAAACGTACCTGTGTGTTGAAAAGGGATAGGAAAATTTATAGTAAGATTTAGAAAAGAGGAAAAAGGAGGGAGAAAGGTGAAGTAGATTTGTAGCTGAGAATTGTGATGAGGTATGAAGGAAAGGATTGAAGCTTGTCAAGGGGAAAATAGAATAAAAAAAGTAATATTCACTAGTTTAGAAGTTTGTAAAGGGAATATATTGAACTAAAGGAGGTCAAGAGAGACTTAGATTTGATTGAAGGTGATAGGAAAGCTTTTGACGTTTGAAAAATACTGCAAATATAAGAAAAAAGCTAAATATTCACTAGTTTTGAGTTTAGAAGTTTGTGAAGGGAAAATATTGAATTAAAAGAGGTCGAGAGAGACTTAGATTTGTTTAAGATTACAGGAAAGATTTTGAGGTTTTGAGAAGTACTTTAGATACAAAAAAAAGACCAAATATTTCTAGTTTTGAGTTTAGAAGTTCATAAAGTGAATATATTGAAGTGAAAGAAATTGGGAGAAGCTTAAATTTGATAGAAGCTTATATGAAAGTTGGAGATTTTGAAAAGTACAACAGATATTAGAAAAAGGCTTTACATTCACTAGTTTTGAGTTTAGAAGCTTGTAAAGTGAATATATTGAACTGAAAGAGGTTTGGAGAAGCTTGAATTTGATTGAAGCGTAAAGAAAAGATTTTGAGGTTTTGAAAAGTACCACAAATATTAGAAAGACGCTTAATATTCACTAGTTTGAGATTAGAAGTTTGTGAAGGTAAAAATTGAATTGAAAAAGGGTGAAGGAAGTTTAGATTTTGTTAAAGGGTATATGAAAATTGAAGGTTTTTGAGAGAATAGGAAGGAAAAGGGAAAGAAAGAGATATTTACTAATTTGAATTGAAAGAGACTGAGAAAAACTAAGATTTGGCTGAAAGAACCTTTGAATACATGGAAGCTTATTTGAGAGCTAAGCATTTTTGGAGATAAAAAGAAAATATATATATAGAGACAGAGAAAGAATGAGAGAAAACATAAATAGAGAGATATAGAGAATACAAGAGATATGCAAAGAGAGACAGAAAGAGAATCAGAGATAAAAGCATAGATGTAGAGAAACGAAAGGAGAGAATAAACACAAATATAGAGAAAAACATTGAAAAAACACAAATAGAGAGAGAAACAATAAAAAAAAACAGAGAATAAGAGAAAAATGCACAGATAGAGAGACAGAGAGAAAGAGAATAGAAGTAGCCATAATTAAAGAGAGAAAGAGAGAGAATAAAAGAAAAACAGAGAGAGAAAGAGAGAATAAAGAGAAAAACAGAGAAAGAGAGAAAATAAGAGAAAAATGCACAGATAGAGAGAGAGAAAGCAGGTATAATTAGAAAGAGAATAAAAAGAAAAATAGAGAAACAGAGAGAATAAGAGAAAATGCATTGATAGAGATAGAGACAGAGAACGCAGAGAGACAGAGAGAGAAGCAAAGACTAAACACAAGCTTACCGTAAACACAGCAAACAATACACTTGGCAACATTCACCTGTACTCGTAAAAAATCTCTGGTTGGGTAAATTACGGTGGTTTTCTAGACGTATAGTGCCTGAACCTCACCCTTACTGTAACCCGACACCCTTAGCTCACCCTTAGCTCACCCTTAGACACACTAGTACCTGTATACCTTGTGATCTGAGCCTACTAGTCAAAATATAAGTAGACTTTAAACTACTACTACTACTACTACTACTACTACTACTACTACTACTTAGAAACCCAAGGAAGCGATACCAAATACACGACAGTACTATTTTAGCTGGTGTGCCAATAGAAACCAGCTGACGAACCCCCAAAACTGCGTAAAATATTGAAAGACACCTTTAAATATTGAGAAATACCCTTAAAACATTGCCACACACACTAGAACACCCTTAATACATTACCAAACACACTAGAACACTCTAAAAACATTGCCAAACATTCTGAAATATCTTTAAACATTGAAAAATACCCTTAAAACATTACCACACTCTTAAATATCCCAAAACATTGAAAAAACCCTTAAAAATCACAAAAAACACCCTTAAAACATTGCTAAACACCCTGAAACTTTACCAAACACCCTAAAACTTCCTTAAACATAGAAAAGCATCCTTAAAACATTACCACATACACTTAAACACCCCAAAACATTCCAAAAACACCCTTAAATACTTCTAAACACCCTGAAACACTACCAAACAACCAAAAAACATTGTCAAACACTCCAAAATATATCCAAACGCCCTCAAATATTGCCAAACATCGTAAAAACATCCTTAAAACACACAAAAACACCAAGATATTCCCAAACACCCAAAAACACCCTAAAAACACACCAAACCACAGCAAAACACTCACAAATTATCCCCAAATATCCTTAAAACAGTCCAAAATATTCCCAAACACCCAAAAACACCCTAAAAACAATCTAAAAACATACTCAAACACCCCAAAACACCCCAAAACACACCAAAACGATTCCAAAATATTCCCAAATACCCCAAAACACCCTAAAACACTTAAAACACACCCAAACATCCCAAAACACCCAAAACACACCAAAACTATCCTCAAATACCCAAAATACCTAAAATTACCACAAAACACTTTTAAAACACACCAAAACACACCAAAACTACCCCTAAACACCCCAAAAATCCTCAAAACACCTTAAACCACCCTTTAAACCACCACCACAACCACCACCATGCTGTGCCACACCGCCACAGCACTCCTGGAGACGTTGTGGGCGTTTCCTGCTGTGGTCCCTCTGACAGTCATCCTCTGCCTTGCTGCTCTGTACCTCCACAAGACCTACAGTTTCTGGGAGAGCCGTGGCGTACCTGGACCCAAGCCGTTGTGGATACTCGGAAACATGTATCCGAGAGTAAGGGCATCTATGTCCATGTCAGAGTTTGACCAGGAGATGTACGAGAGGCATGGAGGAAGGAGAATGTGTGGGTACTATGAGTTTACCAAGCCCTGTCTCATGGTGGGTGACCTCCAGCTACTCAAACACGTTATGGTGAAGGATTTTGACCATTTCACCGATCGTAGGTAAGTTTGGGTGTGTTTGTGGGGTGTTTTGGGTATTCTGGGGTGTTTTGGGGTATTCTGGGGGTGTTTTGGGGTATTCTGGGGATGTTTTGGGGTGTTTTGATATGTTTAACAGTGTTTTTTAGGTGTTTTGTTGTTTGTGAGTGTTTGTCTTGTGTGTGTTTGGGTGTTTTTGTGTGTTTGTGTACTGTGTGTGTGTGTGTGTGTTGGGTGTATCTATATCCAGGTACTCAAGCACTTTATGGTGAAGGATTTTGACCATTTCACCGATCGTAGGTAAGTTTGGGTGTGTTTGTGGGGTGTTTTGGGTGTTCTGGGGTGTTTTGATATGTTTGGGAGTGTTTTTTAAGTGTTTGTTTGTGTTTTTGTTGTTTGTGAGTGTTTGTTTTGTGTGTTTTGTTGGGAGTTTTGTGTGTTTGTGTGTGCGTTTTGTTTGTGTGTGTGTTTGGGTGTGTGTGGCTGACCTCCAGCTACTCAAACATGTTATGGTGAAGGATTTTGATCATTTCACCGATCATGGGTAAGATTGAGTGTTTGGGTGTGTTTGTGGGTGTGTTTTGTTCCCTTCAATTTGTCTTCTCTTTCTCTCTTTTATTTTTTATTTTGTTTTTTTCAATTTCTTTTCTCTTCTTCCTCCATTTTATTTTTAATTTTCTTGTTCCTTTCAATATTTCTTTTCTTCTCTTTTATTTTTCATTTTCTTGTTCTTCTCTTCTTTATGTCCTCTTCTTGTCATCTTGTTCTCTTATTCCTCCTCCTACCACCCTCTTCCTCTTTCTTCACCATTAATTGACATTCTCCTTCTCTTCTCTATCTCTTTTCATTCACTGTACTACTTCCTTCATCCTTTTTATTTTCTTGTTTTTCTTTGTCATCTTGTTCTCTTCTATTAGTCGTCTTGTCTTATCCTTCCTCCTCTTCTTACCCTCTTCCTCTCTCTTCCCCTTCTCCTCTCTCCCTCTTTTCATTCACGTTACTACTTTCTTTATCATTTTTCCTTTCTTTGTTCTCTTCTTGTCATCTTGTCCTTGTCTTTCCTCCTCCTCTTCCTCCTGCTACTCTCTTCCTCCTTCACCATCAACAGACTCTCTTCTCTTCTCTCCCTCTTTTTATTCACTTTCCTGCTTTATTTATCCTTTATTTTTCCCCTGGGCCAGCTTTGTGACCTTCAATGAGCCAGTGATGGACCATATGTTGCTGGGACTGAAGGGAGCCACGTGGAAGGCAGTGCGGTCCGTGATGACACCAACTTTTAGCTCGGGAAAGGTGAAACAAACCCTGCAACTGGTGAAGGACTGTGCCAAGAACCTGGTGACCTATTTCAACAAGGAGCTGGAGAAAGGGTGAGACAGACAGAGAGAGAGAGAGAGAGAGAGAGTGAAGGAGTGTGAAAGCTGGAAAAAGGGTGAGGGTGAGAGAGAGTGAGAAAGTGAGAGAGTGCAAAAGCTGGAAAAAGAGTGAGGGAGACAGACACACACACACAGAGAGAGAGAGAGAGAAGTGAGAGTGAGAGAGAGAGTGAAGGAGTGCAAAGCTGGAAAAAGGGTGAGGGAGACAGACAGAGAGAGAGAGAGAGAGAGAGAGAGAGAGAGAGAGAGAGAGAGTGAGAGAGCTTATGAGGAAGAGTGAGGAGACTGTGAGAGAGTGAAAGAGTGAGGAAGGATATTTAATTGTGTTTTTGTGGTTCTAGTGACAGATTAACAACATTTCTACATTATTAACATCAGAAGCACCCTTTTTTTCATTTATTTACTACTACTACTACTACTACTACTATTACCACCACCACCACCACTACCACTACTACTGTATATGTGTGTGTGTGCGTGTGTTTCAGGACGTCGGTGTTTGAGATGAAGGATGTGTATGGAATGTTTACCATGGACACGATCGCTAGCATAGCCTTTGGGGTGAGCAGCGACACTCTTAACAATACTGAGGTAAGCTGTGGCAATTCTTCAGGCAGTATTCAGTCTGTCTCTCACACTTGTCACTCTTAATTTTCTCTCTCTTCTCACAGTTAACCCCCTTCAGTAGCATGACGTGTTTCTATATTCATTCTAACTATTTGGTGATTTTCTACAGCTTCAGAAACTCATGTGGGGGGTTGAAATAGTGAAGACTGTGGCCATTAATCTTCTGCCCTCCATAGATCCTTCCTAATGTCAATAAAATGGTCTAATGGTACACAAATCTCAAGGTAAAAATGTGTCCCAGTACTGAAGGGGTTAAAATAGTGAAGACTGTGGCCATTAATCTTCTGCCCTCCATAGACCCTTGCTAATGTCAATAAAATGGTCTAATGGTACACAAATCTAATGGTAAAAATGTGTCCCAGTACTGAAGGGGTTAGAATAGTGAAGACTGTGGCCATTAATCTTCTGCCCTCCATAGACCATTCCTAATGTCAATAAAATGGTCTAATGGTACACAAATCTCAAGGTAAAAATGTGTCCCAGTACTGAAGGGGTTAGAATAGTGAAGACTGTGGCCATTAATCTTCTGCCCTCCATAGACCCTTCCTAATGTCAATAAAATGGTCTAATGATCACCTTAATTTTTCACCCCAGTTGTTCCTCATCACCATAATTATCACCCTAACACATCACCCCAAATTCATCACCCATCACCCCAAAGTTACCCCCAAGCCATCACCCCAACTGTCACCCTAACACATCACCCAAAATTTGTCACCTATCACCCTAATGTCACCCCAAAGCCATCACCCCAATCTGTCACCTTAATCTGTCACCCGAATCTTTCCTCACTTCCCCAATACATCACTATCAACTATCACCCCAAAAGTCACCCCAATCTGTCACCCCAGTCTTTCCTCATCACCCTGGCTAATCCATCACCCTAACACATCACCCAAAATTTGCCACTCATCACCCCTAATGTCACCCCAAAGCCATCACCTCAATCTGTCACCCCAGTCGTTCCTCACCGCCCCAATCCATCACTGTAACTATCACCCAAAAATTCACCATCTGTCACCCCAAAGTCACCCGAACCATTTTTTCTTCCCCCGTCACCCCAGAATGAGTTTTCTGCTGCTGCTGCACGTTTCTTCACCCCGGCGGCGAAGTGGAAGCGTCCTTTTATTTTCCTCCAGTTCCTCAAGCCTCATATTGCCAAGCGTCTCCATCTGAATTTCATCGACCGAACTCCTATCTACTTTTTCTCTAAGGTAAGGGGGGTGAGGGATGATGAGAGGGCACAAGGAAGGGGGTGACAGGGTGAGGAGGTGGTGGGGTGGCAGGGTGAGGAGTGACAGAGGATGGGAGAAGGGTGGGTGAAGTGGTAGGTGTGTGTGTTTGGTAGAGCTGTGTGGAATGTTGTGGATGGATGAAAGAGAGAGAGAGAGAGAGAGAGAGAGAGAGAGAGAGAGAGAGAGAGAGATTTCACTTCCTCTAACATTATTTTTCAAGACAGTTTTATTTCCCCTTTCATACAATTTCCATTTTTCAAGACGTTTCGTTCATTGTTCGTCTCATAAAAACATAAATCAATCAATGAAATAATGGAAATATTTGCCTTATGAGTCTCTAGTATATACCCAAACCACTAGAGTGCCTCCCACAATGCCTTGCCCATTAAAAACACCCTTGAAAACCCCATTAATATCACTAGAACCATTAAAAACACCATTTAAAACATCACTAGAACCTTAAAACTACCCACATAACACACACACACACACACACACACACACACACACACACACACACACACACATAAGATCAGTATAGCCACCAGAGCACCTCCCACAATGCCTTGCCCTCACTCCCAGGTGGTGAGGGACACAATGCAATACCGTCAGGAGAATAACCTTCGACGCAGCGACTTCCTGCAGCTGCTCCTGGACGCACAGCTGCAGGAACTCACCAATAACAACAAGAGCTGCCCCTCCAATAGTCACAATGCTGGCAAGGTCACCAATCAAGGTAAAATCTCACCACAGCCACACAGACCCATCTAACCTAACATAACCTCACCAATAACAACAAGAGCTCCCCCTCCAACAGTCACAATGCTGGCAAGGTCACCAAGTCTCACCACAGGCACACAGACCCCATCTAACCTAACTTAACCTCATCTCACCTCACCTCACCTCACCAGTAACAACAAGAGCTGCTCCTCCATTAGTCACTCTGCCAGCAAGATCACCAATCAAGTTATTACAGATGTATTCAGAAATGCCTTCCTTTCTCACCAAGATGGTTTTCCAAGCTCACAGAGATGACTAGCCAGGTTTTGAAGATAGTTTCTCCTAATAATGAACTAGAAATCTTGCCAATCTATCACCAGAACCATAAAAACACCCTTAAAAACACAAGTATCTTTAATTAGAGCCTTTGGAAAACAGTGACGCCTTCCCCTCTCACTGTGACAATTTTCCAAGGCCACAGAGATGCCTAGCCAGTTTTTGAAGACTATTTCTCCTTTTAGTAAACTGGAAATCTTGTTTGTTTAAATGCTTTCTCTCACCATGATAGTTTTCCAAGGCCAAAGAGACAACAAGCCAGGTTTTGAAGACAGTTTCACCTTTTAACAAACTGGAAATCTTGCCTAACCTAACATGACTTTTATTACAGTTTTAGCAGATCTGACACTGTTACACCACCTAACCTAACCTAACTAAACCTTTCTCACACTTTTAACACACCTAACACCACAACACCACCAATGCAACACCACTTAACCAGATCAAACCAAACTTAACCTAACCTTTCTCACACTTTTAACACAGCTAACACCACAACACCACCAATGCAACACCTCTTAACCTAACCAGACCAAACCAAACTTAACCTAACCTTTCTCACACTTTTAACACAGCAAACACCACAACACCACCACCACCACCACTTAACCAGTCTTCCTCTCTTTCTCCCAGTGTTAACAGATTTGGTGATTACGTCCCAGTGCGTTCTGTTCTATATCGCTGGCTATGACACCACCGCCACCACCCTCAGCTTCCTCTCCTACTGCCTGGCGCTACACCCGGACATACAGCAGCGGTGTATGGCGGAGATTGACCAGGTGTTGGAGCGCCACAATGGGGAAATAACATATGAGGCCATCTCGGAAATGAATTACCTGGATATGGTGTTTGCAGGTGTGTTCTCAGTGCTGTGTGGTGTTTGCAGGTGTGTCTCAGTGCTGTGTGGTGTTTGCAGGTGTGTCTCAGTGTTGTGTGGTGTTTGCAGGTGTGTCTCAGTGTTGTGGTGTTTGCAGGTGTGTCTCAGTGCTGTGTGGTGTTTGCAGGTGTGTCTCAGTGCTGTGTGGTGTTTGCAGGTGTGTCTCAGTGCTGTGTGGTGTTTGCAGGTGTGTCTCAGTGCTGTGTGGTGTTTGCAGGTGTGTCTCAGTGTTGTGTGGTGTTTGCAGGTGTGTCTCAGTGCTGTGTGGTGTTTGCAGGTGTGTTCTCAGTGCTGTGTGGTGTTTGCAGGTGTGTTCTCAGTGCTGTGTGGTGTTTGCAGGTGTGTCTCAGTGCTGTGTGGTGTTTGCAGGTGTGTCTCAGTGCTGTGTGGTGTTTGCAGGTGTGTCTCAGTGCTGTGTGGTGTTTGCAGGTGTGTCTCAGTGCTGTGTGGTGTTTGCAGGTGTGTCTCAGTGCTGTGTGGTGTTTGCAGGTGTGTCTCAGTGCTGTGTGGTGTTTGCAGGTGTGTCTCAGTGCTGTGTGGTGTTTGCAGGTGTGTCTCAGTGCTGTGTGGTGTTTGCAGGTGTGTCTCAGTGCTGTGTGGTGTTTGCAGGTGTGTCTCAGTGCTGTGTGGTGTTTGCAGGTGTGTCTCAGTGCTGTGTGGTGTTTGCAGGTGTGTCTCAGTGCTGTGTGGTGTTTGCAGGTGTGTCTCAGTGCTGTGTGGTGTTTGCAGGTGAGTCTCAGTGCTGTGTGGTGTTTGCAGGTGTTCTCAGTGCTGTGTGGTGTTTGCAGGTGTGTCTGAGTGCTGTGTGGTGTTTGCAGGTGTGTCTCAGTGCTGTGTGGTGTTTGCAGGTGTGTTCTCAGTGCTGTGTGGTGTTTGCAGGTGTGTCTGAGTGCTGTGTGGTGTTTGCAGGTGTGTCTCAGTGCTGTGTGGTGTTTGCAGGTGTGTCTCAGTGCTGTGTGGTGTTTGCAGGTGTGTCTCAGTGCTGTGTGGTGTTTGCAGGTGTGTCTCAGTGCTGTGTGGTGTTTGCAGGTGTGTTCTCAGTGGTGTGTGGTGTTTGCAGGTGTGTTCTCAGTGGTGTGTGGTGTTTGCAGGTGTGTCTCAGTGCTGTGTGGTGTTTGCAGGTGTCTCAGGGCTGTGTGGTGTTTGCAGGTGTGTCTCAGTGCTGTGTGGTGTTTGCAGGTGTGTCTCAGTGCTGTGTGGTGTTTGCAGGTGTGTTCTCAGTGCTGTGTGGTGTTTGCAGGTGTGTTCTCAGTGCTGTGTGGTGTTTGCAAGTGTGTCTCAGTGCTGTGTGGTGTTTGCAGGTGTGTCTCAGTGTTGTGTGGTGTTTGCAGGTGTGTCTCAGTGCTGTGTGGTGTTTGCAGGTGTGTTCTCATTACTGTGTGGTGTTTGCAGGTGTGTTCTCAGTGCTGTGTGGTGTTTGCAGGTGTGTTTCAGTGCTGTGTGGTGTTTGCAGGTGTGTTCTCAGTGCTGTGTGGTGTTTGCAGGTGTGTCTCAGTGCTGTGTGGTGTTTACAGGTGTGTTCTCAGTGGTGTGTGGTGTTTGCAGGTGTGTTCTTAGTGCTGTGTGGTGTTTGCAGGTGTGTCTCATTGCTGTGTGGTGTTTGCAGGTGTGTCTCAGTGGTGTGTGGTGTTTGCAGGTGTGTCTCAGTGCTGTGTGGTGTTTGCAGGTGTGTTCTCAGTGCTGTGTGGTGTTTGCAGGTGTGTCTCAGTGCTGTGTGGTGTTTGCAGGTGTGTTCTCAGTGGTGTGTGGTGTTTGCAGGTGTGTTCTCAGTGCTGTGTGGTGTTTGCAGGTGTGTCTCATTGCTGTGTGGTGTTTGCAGGTGTGTCTCAGTGGTGTGTGGTGTTTGCAGGTGTGTCTGAGTGCTGTGTGGTGTTTGCAGGTGTGTCTCAGTGGTGTGTGGTGTTTGCAGATGTGTCTCAATGCTGTGTGGTGTTTGCAGATGTGTCTCAGTGTTGTGTGGTGTTTGCAGGTGTGTTCTCAGTGCTGTGTGGTGTTTGCAGGTGTGTTCTCAGTGCTGTGTGGTGTTTGCAGGTGTGTCTGAGTGGTGTGTGGTGTTTGCAGGTGTGTCTCAGTGCTGTGTGGTGTTTGCAGGTGTGTTCTCAGTGCTGTGTGGTGTTTGCAGGTGTGTTCTCAGTGCTGTGTGGTGTTTGCAGGTGTGTCTCAGTGCTGTGTGGTGTTTGCAGGTGTGTCTCAGTGCTGTGTGGTGTTTGCAGGTGTGTTCTCAGTGCTGTGTGGTGTTTGCAGGTGTGTCTGAGTGCCGTGTGGTGTTTGCAGGTGTGTCTCAGTGCTGTGTGGTGTTTGCAGATGTGTCTCAGTGTTGTGTGGTGTTTGCAGGTGTGTCTCAGTGTTGTGTGGTGTTTGCAGGTGTGTTCTCAGTGGTGTGTGGTGTTTGCAGGTGTGTCTCAGGGTTGTGTGGTGTTCTGTAGTTTCTAGTTTCTAGTTTGGAAGCTGTAGTAAAAGTTGTCCGTGTTGTGTGGTGTGTTGTAGTTTCTAGTGGTGGTGTTGGGGCTTTCAAGAGTGTTTTTGTGGTTCTAGTGTTTGGTTAAGTTCGGAAGCTGTAGCAAAGTTAATGAGATTTTCAAGGATATTTTTCACATCTCGACTGTTAACAGGAGAAAGTATTTGCCATTTTTGAGACTACATCACTGGAAATCTCACTAAATATTGGCCATTTTCTTTTATAATTTGAAAGCTTAGTAAATATTTGGCATTTTTCACACGTACATAATCTTCACCATTTTTTCAAGAGTACCTATATAACTTGTGCCATTTTTCAAGAGTACCCATATAATTTTTGACATTTTCCTAGAGTACGTCATTTGAAAACCCATGAAAACCAAAATAATATCACCAGAACCATTAAAACACCACTAAAAACATACAATAATATCACTAAAACCTTAAACACACACACACATCTTTCTAAACCCTCACCAACACACAGCAATATCACTAGAGCACCAAATCTTTAAGACAAACACGACGTCACTAAACCTCACTAAACTCTCTCTTTACCACAAAACACGTCACTAAACCCTTTTATTCCATTTACGTATCTCTTTCTTTATTTTCTACTTTATTTTTCCTTCCACATCATTTTTATTATCTTTTACTTCATTTTTTTCTTTAACGGAAGCATTTAGGCTGTATCCACGTAAGACTTCACTCAAATCTCTCAGTGGCATGTTCAGAAACACTTCCCTCACTCACTGCAACCATTTTAAAGGCTATAGAGACAATTAGTTGAGTTATTAAGAGTACTTGTCCTGTTGGTAATGCAGAAAACTTGTTAACATGCCACTAGAACCACAGAAACACCCTTAAAAACCTGTGTCACTTCAACTAGACCCCTTTGATAATGCAGAAAACTTGTTAACATGTCACTAGAACCACAGAAACACCCTTAAAAACCCATCACTTCAACTAGACCCTTTGATAATGCAGAAAACTTGTTAACATGTCACTAGAACCACAGAAACACCCTTAAAAACCCATCACTTCAACTAGACCCCTTTGATAATGCAGAAAACTTGTTAACATGTTACTAGAACCACAGAAACACCCTTAAAAACCCATCACTTCAACTAGACCCGTTTGATAATGCAGAAAACTTGTTAACATGTCACTAGAACCACAGAAACACCCTTAAAAACCCATCACTTCAACTAGACCCTTTGATAATGCAGAAAACTTGTTAACATGTCACTAGAACCACAGAAACACCCTTAAAACCCATCACTTCAACTAGACCCTTTGATAATGCAGAAAACTTGTTAACATGTCACTAGAACCACAGAAACACCCTTAAAAACCCATCACTTCAACTAGACCCCTTTGATAATGCAGAAAACTTGTTAACATGTCACTAGAACCACAGAAACACCCTTAAAAACCCATCACTCAACTAGACCCTTTGATAATGCAGAAAACTTGTTAACATGTCACTAGAACCACAGAAACACCCTTAAAAACCCATCACTTCAACTAGACCCCTTTGATAATGCAGAAAACTTGTTAACATGTCACTAGAATCACAGAAACACCCTTAAAAACCCATCATTTCAACTAGACCCCTTTGAAAACAGTGAAGATGTGGCATGGAAATGTTCCAGAATATAGACGTCCCTCTAACAGAAACAGGATATCCACCAAAGGCCTCACTAAACACTCACTCTATTTAACAGAAACACTGCGACTGTACCCACCAGCGCCTCGGGTAGACCGCACAGTGACCAAGGACTACACACTGCCAGGCACCGACGTCACCCTGCCAGCTGGACTCAAGGTTATCATATCCATCTATAGGTGAGGCAGTGAGGAGGTGATGGGTGATTGAGAGAGAGACAGAGAGAGAGAGGATGGGTGACTAAGAGAGAGAAGGAGGAAGAGGAAGGATGGGTGACTTGAAAGAGCGGAAGAGGAAGACAATGAGAGAGAGAGAGAGAGAGAGAGAGAGAGATGGCTGAGAGAGAGAGAGAGAAACGATGGCTGAGAGAGAGAGAGAGAGAGAGAGAGAGAGAGAGAGAGAGAGAGAGAGAGAGAGAGAGAGAGAGACTATCAACAATTCTACCCATTTCTACACACTGAGTCTCGTCACCCACACAAATGCACATAACAGCACCATTGACTTTTATATGCACTTATTTACACCCACCTGCCCATTGATCCACCCATCCATACACCCCACACCCATACACCACACACCCACACACACACACACACACACAGATACACCCACTCACTCATGCTTCCACTCAACACACCCATATACACTACTTATCCACTTGTATACCTAACTCACCCACTCGTACTCCTCTTCACCTACTCCTACACCTTATTACCCACCCATACACCTGCTCACCCACCCATACACCTGCTCACCCATCTATACACCCACTCACTTCATCTTTACACTTGTACACCCAACACATCCACTGGTTTTTTCTTTTTTTATGTAAGAGGGGAAGACTACACCCCCCTCCACCCAACTCACCCACTCCTTCACCCCTCCACCCACTCCTACACCCGACTGACTCACCCTGACTTCCCCCACAGCATCCACCGTGACCCTGAACACTACCCGAACCCAAGCAAGTTTGACCCCGAGCGTTTCTCCCCGGAAAACAAGGCAACGCGCTCCCCGATGGCGTACCTGCCCTTCGGAAACGGCCCCAGGAACTGTATAGGTGAGAGAGAGAGAGAGAGAGAGAGTTGCTATGCTCTTTTCCTTTTCTTAGCATCTTTTTCATCTTTTTAGTTTTTTAAAATGAGAGAGATTTTTTGCAGTTTTTCAATTTTTTTTCCTTTATTTTTTCTTCTTTTTTATTTTTTTTGAGTGTGTGTGTGTGTGTGTGTGTGTGTGTGTGCGCGCTTTTACTGAGTTACATTTACCTAGTTGTATTGTACAGGGCTGGAGTGGGGCTCATAGTGTCCTGTCTCCATTTATCCAATTTTTCCCTAAAGTTGTGCACATTATGTGGTGTAACAACTTCACCACTCAATGCATTCCACTTTTCCACTGTTCTGTATTTTCTAACATCCTTCACACACTGCCTCATCCTGATCTTTACATGTCCTCTTGTCTTTCCATCTTCTTCAGTCACCAGCACCAGGTCTTCCTTGTCTATCTTTTCAATGCCATTTACTAATTTATACATTGTTATTAGGTCTCCTCGTTCTCTTCTATTTTGTAAGGTTGGCAGTCCCATTTCCTTTAGCTGCTCTTCATATGTGAGGTCCTTTAGTTCTGGCACCATCTTTGTACCAATCTTCTGGATCCATTCTAATGTTCTGATATCCTTTTTCAAGCTTGGCGACCACACCACTGCTGCATATTCCAACTGTGGACTTATCATGCTCGTAATAATTTTTTCTTCTTATCTTTGTCCAAGTACTGAAATGCCACTCTTATATTAGTCACCATTTCATATGATGATCCAAATATCTTATGTGTTTATCAGGGCTCAGAGTTTCTTGTATAACAACTCCCAGATCTCTTTCCTCTTTAGTCTTCATTATTTGTTCCTCTCCCATCAAATGGTTCCATACCAGTCTTCTCTTACTCTTTCCTAGTTCCATTATGTGACATTTCTTGGCATTGAATTCTAACTTCCACTTCTTACTCCACTCATAAATTTAGTTTTTATCTTCCTGCAGCAGCAAACAGTCATCTTGAGTCTTGATTACTCTTAGCAATTTTGCATCATCAGCAAACAAATTGACATAACTGGTCACCCCATTCTGGATGTCATTTACATATACTTGGAATGTAACGCTGACCCTTGTGGCACTCCACTTGTTATTTTATTCCAAGATGAGTATGTATCTCTGATCACAGTTCTCATCTCTCTGTCCTTCAAATAATCCCTTATCCAATCTAACAAAGTTCCTCTCAGTCCTCCTATGCTCTGTAATTTCCAAAGTAATCTGCAATGAGGGACTTTATCAAAAGCCATTTTTATATCAAAGTTTAACATGTCCATCCATCTGTCTCTGCTCTCCAGTCCTTCTATTACTCTTGAGTTGAAACTTAGTAAGTTTGAGACACATGACTTTCCTGTCCTGAACCCAAACTGTCTGTTCGATATAACTTGTTTTTCCTGCAGATATTACACAGAGCAGATGGTAGTAAAATTAAACCTTCGGTGTAGCGAAATTTCGTTGTGTGAACCTTTGTTAAGTAGGGGTTGCCTGTACGTAATGCCTCTTGGAACGCATCTATCGTGTAAATCGAGTTACCTTTATTTCAACATTTTTCAGCTTTATTTTCTCTTTCCCTACCTTTTTTTCCCTTCACTGCATCTGACACTATTATTATCTCTATTTTTCCCCATTCTTCACATCTTTCCTTCTCTATTCCATCTCACACTGACTTCATGGCTTTATTTAACTTTTCTTTACTTTATTTTACATCTCCATACCTTTTTTCCATTCTCTGCTGCATCTCAGACTATTATTTTCTCCATTTTTCCCTTTCGTCATCTTAGTTTTCATATTTTCCCTTCCCATATCTGTTTCACCTTCATTTCATTTAACGCCTTGCAGGGATGAGATTCGCGCTAATGGAGGCCAAGATCGCTGCTGTGTGCCTTCTGCAGGAGTTCGCCTTTATCCCCAGCAAGAAGACCCAGGTTCCTATCGCCCTAGAGCGCCGTAGTGGTCTCCTGAAGGCACAGGATGGCGTGTGGGTCAGACTGGCCAAGCGCTGTTAAGGTCTGTGGGTGTTTTTTGGGTCTGTGTGGGTCTATATGGGTGTGTATGCAGATTTGAGCCTTGGTTATGTCGTTTTGCAAGAGATTATTTACCTGCTGTGACATGAATCTTGGTGAAGTGTCGTTAAATGTCATGTGTTTGTGTAGTGAACGAGTAGACAAGTGGTTTGGGTGACACAGAAGCAGTGAAACGCTAAGGTGACGTGGCAGAGTTAATGAGTGATGTACAGCCTTTCCTCTGCCTTTACTCTGTCATCTCTAGCACTGAGGTGACATAGAGAGCAGAAATGTTATCTTAGAAGTGTCATGGAACCTTCAGACACTAACTTAACTCAATGAAAGGATACATTGACACACAAACTCACTGCAAGATTAGCTGACACACAAAGCTTTCTCAATTTGTCCTCTCAACATTCCCTGCTATCTGTGACACATCATTAGCAGTAAATATGTGTTAAAAAGTGTCACAGGAACTTGAGACACTTAGCAAATATAATGGAAGGTTAGCTGACACATAAAGCTTTTTTCAATTTGCCCTCTCAACATTCCCTGCTATCTGTGACACACTAATAGCAGTAAATATGTGTTAAAAAGTGTCACAGGAACTTGAGACACTTAGCAAACATAATGAAAGGTTAGCTGACACATGAAGCTTTCTCAGTTTGCCCTCTCAACATTTCCTGCTATCTGTGACACACTAATATGTGTTAGGGAGTGTCACAGAATCTTCAGACACATCTAAATGTATTGAAAGGATACAATTGACACACAAACTCACTAGAAGATTAGCTGACACATAAAGCTTTCTCAGTTTGTCCTCTCAACATTCCCTGCTATCTGTGACACACTAACAACAGCAAAATTGTGTTAGAGAGTGTCACTGAAACTCGAGACACTTCTAAACTCAATGGAAGGTAAGGTGACACATAAAGCTTTCCCAATTTGCTATCTGTGTCATCTGTAGCAGCAGAATTGTGTTAAAAAGTGTCATAGAACCTTCAGACACTTAGCAAACTCAACGAAAGGTTAGCTGACACACAAAATGAAAGGTTAGCTGATACATAAACCTTTCTATACTGATTCCCTGAAGTGATACAGTGCAGGAGGCAATGAAAGATTAGCTGACACACAAAATGGAAGGTTACCTGATACATAAACCTTTCCCTATTAATCTCTTGAAGTGATACAGTGATACAGGGATGCAGTGCGGGAGGCAACACTCGGAACACTGAACCAGGCAAGAGTGTGTGGACCGAAGCATAATATGAAGCCTGCACAAAGAGTCTAGCTGTAGTGTAGGGCGCTGTACTGACGTCACACAGTTTTATACAAATCTTAGCGTAGTAAGTTAGGCGTTCAAATATATAGGCATTATTTAAGCATGTCCGCCCTCTCTCCTAGTATTGAGTGTAGCAATGGACACACTCGAGTTACCCCTTCACTATGGCCCATTCTGAAACGCTTTACTCTCTCACCATCACTGCTTTCCAAAGGCTCCAGTTGAAGATCCTTGTGTTTTTAATGTGTTTCTATGGTTCTGGTGATAGATTGGCAATATTTCTAGTTTATTAAAAGGAGGAACTGTCTTCAAAACTCGGCTGGTTGTCTCTACTCATGTTTTTAAGGGTATTTTGATGGTTCTGGTGATAGATTGGCAGGATTTCTAGTTTGTTATAAGGAGAAACTGTCTTCAAAACCCAGCTAGTTGTCTCTGCGGCCTTGGAAAATTGTCATATTGAGAGAGAAAGGCGTTTTTTAATAGAGGCATATAAACTGTAATATTAGTAGTAGTGATAGTGATGGTAATGATGGTGGCAGTGTGCAGTGTTGTCATTGTGTGTGTGGCTCAGACTCTGCCTTGTTGGGGAGTGTATGAGTGTTGTTTGAGTGTTCTGGCTTTTGTTTTGTTGTTTTTGGGTGTTTTGGCAACATATGGATTGTTTTGTTGTTGTTTTGTGTGTGTGTGTGTGTTTGTGTGTTCAGTTATGTTAGCTTCTATTTTTTTTTCTTTCTGTTTACTTATTGTTAAATGTGTTTAAGTTTATATATTTGTGTTAACTTCATTTTCTCATTTATTAATTGTTCAACGTCTGTGTGTGTGTGTGTGTCTTGAGTGTTGTTTTAAAGCATCACCACACACCACACATCACCTTATGCAGATTAATTTTCCTAGTCGAGTGTGTTGAGTGTGTTGAGAGTGTGATTAGAGTGTTGTATCAAAGCACCACCACACACCACACACCACACACCTTTCATTACATTATACAAATTAATTCTCCTAGTCGAGTGTGTTTAGTGTTGAGTGTGTCGAGTGCATTTTGAGTGTGTTGAGTGTGCTAAGAGTGTTGTATCAAAGCACCACCACACACCACACACCACACATTACCATTCTGTCACACCACATAGCTCAAGTGCCGCAGGGCCCAGCTGGTCCTCTGCATGTGTGGTGTGGGGCCCAGTGTAATCAGAGAAGGGGCAAGGCGGGCGGGGCAAGGTGGGGCAGGGTGGGGTGTTGCGGGGCATTTAGTGACTTCTGTTTGTGTTGGTTTGGAATTGTGTTGTTTGTTTTTCTTTCTCTTTCTCATCTTCTGTTTTTTCTTTTCTTTCTTGTTTATATTTTCTCTTTTCCTTTTTTTTTCTTGTTTTGTTTTGATTCGGTAATTTCTTTTGCTTTTTTTTCTTTCTCTTTCTCATCTGTTTTTTTTCTTTTCTTTTTTTTCTCTTTTTCTTTTTTTCTCTTCCTTTTTTCTTGTTTTGTTTTGGTTCAGTAATGTCAAAATTGTGTTTTTCTAATTTTTCTTTCTTTTTCCTCTCTTTTTGTGTTTTTTTATTCTTTTTTCTTTATTTCATTATTTTCTCTTTTCCTTTTGCTCATTCTCATCCACTTTCATCTATTTCCTTTCACTCTTCTTTCTTTTCCTTATTCATCCTCCCTTCTTTTCCTTTCGCTCATTCTCATCCACGTTTATCTCTATTTCCTTACACTCTTTCTTCTTTCTTTTCTTTTTGCTCATTTTTATCCACGTTTATCTATTTCCTTTCACTATTTCTTTCTTTTCCTTATTCATTCTTTCTTCTCTCCACTCATCCATTCATCCTTCAGAGCACACAAGAACGACAATATTTCAGAATCAAGACAAACAGTAGCATGTCTGTATGGTTAGTTCTCTGCCTCGCTTGACCCCCCTGCAGTGCCACCCCCTCTGAAGTAGCGTGCATGTGCAGTCATCTATGCAAAGGAGAGGAGTCGTAGTTTCTTGTACTATGCAATTATATCGTCGACTGTTAGTGGTGTGTCCCTAGAGTAAGGTAGTGTTAGGGTTATGCATCTCATCTCGTCACTTAGAATTACGTAGTGTTAGGACGGCTCGGATTTGGGTCGTTACGCGGTGTTTAAGAGGATGTAGTGTCGTTGCTAAGTCACATTGGTACAGGAGAGGCTGTACCAGCGTTAGGATGGCTCGGATTTGGGTCATAATATTGTGTTTAATAGGATGTGGTGTCTCGTTGCTAAGTCACACTAGTACAGGACGTTCTAGGAGGTACAGGAGAGGTCGTACCAGTGTTAGGACGGCTTGGATTTAGGTCATAATGTTGCGTTTAAGAGGATGTAGTGTATCATCGCTAAGTTACACTGGTACAGGAGGTTCTAGGAGGTACAGGAGTGGCTGTACCAGTGCAAGAGTAGGTGGTGGAGTACTGGTATGTGTGTTTGTGTTTGTTTGTGAAGGGAAGGCTCAACTGGTACAAAGACCCAAGTTCCGAAACACTTTGCTCTCACGACGACCATTTCCAAAGGCTCCAGTTGAAGATACTCATGTTTTTAAGGGTATTTTCATGGTTCTGGTGATGGATTAGCAAGATTTCTAGTTGATCATAAGGAGAAACTCTTGAAAACCTTGCTAGTTGTCTGCGGGGACTTGAAAAATTGTCATGGTGAAAGAGCAAGGCATTTCTGAGTATGTCTGTAAGAGTTACTGGTGTAGAGATGACTTGTACCAGGCTAAAATGTTCCCTGTGGCTTGTATTGGAGTGAAATGATGTTCCCTGTTGTGTACTGAGGTTGAGATGATGTTTCCTGTCTTGTACTGGGACTGAAAGGGGCTGAAATGATGTTCCTTGTCTGGTATGGGGCTGAAAATGTTCTCTCTTATACTGGGGCTAAAAGGGGCTGAAATTAATGATGTTCCCTCTTGTGTACTGGGGCTAAGATGATGTTTTATGTCTTGTACTGGGATTGAAATGGGTTGAAATGATGTTCCCTGTCTGGTACTGGGTTGAAAATGTTCTCTGTCTTGTACTGGGGCTAAAAGGGGCTGAAATGATGTTCCCTGTGACTTAAATGGGGTCAGAGATCATGTTCCCTGTCTTGTACTGGACTGAAAATGTTCTGTCTTGTACTGGGGGACTGAAAGGGGCTGAAATGATGTTCCCTGTCTGGTACTGGGGCAATGTTACCTGTATTTTGTATTGGGTTGATTATGATGATCCCTTTTTGTGTGCTGGGACTGAGATAATGTTCCATATTGTGTACTGGGGCTAAGATGATGTTCCCTATTGATTATTGAGGCTGATATGATGTCCCTGGTCTTGTATTGGGGCTGAAATGATGTTCCCTGGCTTGTACTGGTCTAAAATAATGTCGCACCGGGTTTAAATGATGTTGCCATGTCTTGTACCAGGTAAAAATGTTCCCTGTGTTTTATACCAGGCTAAAATGACATTCTCCGCATTGTACTAGGCTCAAATGATGTTCCCTGCCTTGTACTGAACTGAAATGATGTGCCCTGTCTTGTATTGATCCCTGTGTCATGTGCCAGGCTAAAAAATGTTCTCTGTCTTGTACCAGGCTGAGATGATGTTGCCTGCCTTGTAATGGGCTGAAATAATGTTCCCTGTGGCTTGTACTGGTCCGAGATGTCCCTCCTGCTGGTCATGATGTTCCAGGGTGTGTGTGAGTCAAGTCTGGTCTACGAGAGGTATTTAAGGCAAGGGAGAGGTAGTGTGTTGGTTGCTGGTGTTGGCGTTGGTACAGTAACCCTGACTAGTACCTCCTGCTACTGGTGTTTGCATGGTCTTAGTGGCAACAACACCAGTAACACTTTATTTTCTAGTGTTTTTTGGTGGCGCATTAACCCTTTCACCATGACACAGAACAGTCAGCGAAGTGTCTATAAACATCGAGAGAGTTAGCGATAAAAAGGCTTATATTTTGCAGTTTTCCCGAGTTTAAAGACTGGATGTGTTTGATAAGTCGCCCTTGCTTTCTTCACCTATTTTCTTTTGTGTCTTTTCAACTGACCTTTTACCATAGTCAGTGTATTTTAAATTGGCTCCTGGGTGTGGGTTTGAGTGTCCCAGGGAATGTCAGATCTGAAAACCAACCAAAACTGCTTCACCTTGGCAGTGTGCCAAGTGACGGTGAAAGGGTTAATGCCAAATCTGTACGCATTATGCAGGTCTAGATTAGCAGTGCCACTTTAACCCCTTCAGTACTGGGACACATTTTTACCTTGAGATTTGTGTATGGTTAGGCCATTTTATTGACATTAGGAAGCATCTATGGAGGTCATGAGATTAATGGCCACAGTCTGCACTATTTTACCTCCTTCAATACAGGGACACATTTGTACCTTGAGATTTGTGTACCATTAGACCATTTTATTTACATTAGGAAGCATGTATGGAGGTCAGAAGATCAATGGCCACAGTCTTCACTATTTTAACCCCCCACATAAGTTTCTGAATCTGTATAAACTCACCAAATAGTCACCAGAATGAACATGGAAACACATCATGCTACTGAAGGGGTTAATGGCCAAGTCAAGTGCAGGCAAAACTACTATTGAAATGTACAGTTATTTCCTCAGGCACTCCACTCTATGAAGGAAGACTGGGATAGAATATTTGAATCTCTAGTTAACAGGAGCTGTACAGTAAGAGGCTCATAGATATAGTTAGACAGTCACTTACCCAAGACTGTTAGTGCTAGTGCGGCCCACCCAGTGCATAGGTAGGCTGGCGAGGGCGACAAACATTTATACAAACACTATAGTCTGTCTACTCTAAAGTGGCGCCTGGATCTGGGAATGCGTGGCTGTCAGATCTTGAGGCAAACCATGAGCTATCCTTGTAATAAATGCATTAATCTATAGAAAACAAAGATTATTCATATCAAATCAATTACGTTATAAGCTACAATGTGTTTGAAATCCAGGAGTCATTTTTAGAGTACAGACTATAGATCATAAGTAAGGTTAGTGGTAGCTTAGTGGTGTTGGCTTAGACGCACACCATCTCTCACACAGGCAGTATTCAGGAGCTCCACACACTCACCGACATATCCTTTGCTAGACATTCACTTTACCATTACTCTTCCCTGTTTATGTCTGTTTCTGGAAGTGGCTGGAAGTTTCTAAAGCTTTCGTTCAGTTATATGTGAAAGTGAAATACCTATGGGGGTGTATGGCAGTGTTCTTAGGGTTCCTGCATCCCTCATTGTGGTTTCTAAGAGGCTGGGAGTGTATGTGTGTGTCTATGGGTGATTGGTTCAGGGTGTTTGGAAGTGTAGTATCTATGGAGGTGTATGGCAGTGTTCTTAAGGGCCTGTGTCTCCAATTGTGGTTTCTGGCAGGCTGGGAGTGTATGGGTGTGTCTATGGGTGATTGGTTCAGGGTGTATGGAAGTGGGAGAAAAAGCGCATGGGAGTATGTGTCTATGGGTGTTTGGTTCAGGGTGTGTGGGAGTGGGAGGAAAGTGCATGGGAGTGTTTATAGTCACCCATTTGGCCTTGAAGAGACATGACGAGGGATTGCAGTGTCTAAGAACGTGTCTCAGTCCTGTGTTTGTGTCTGAGTTTTAACCTGTGGCTTCTCTCACAACGAACTGAATGTTAAATGCTTTCTGTCTTGTCTAACGTAACTGTAACTGACATTATGAAACCTAGCATAATCTAACATAACCGTACCTCATCTAACTCAGCTCAAACCAACATAATTTTACTCTAACCCAGCCAAACATTACTCCATCAAACCTTACCTAACCTAACCCAACCCTACATAACCTAAAAACCTTTCTAATATTATCCAAACCCTAATTCAACCCAGCCTAACCTAACGTAATTTTCTGCACACACTTATACAGCACAAAAGAATGTAATAGACCAAACATTTCTATAAGTCGCAGTGCAGTAGCGTGGTAGTAGTAGATTGTGAGGTGGCTTGTGTCCAGTGGCGGTGGTGGCATAGTGTCTTTCTGTGGCTGTGTGGCTGTCCTGTGTGCTGTGGTGGCTTCTGTGGTGTTGCAAATTTGTTAGCCCAGAAAAAGAGGGAAAAAAGATGTCTTGAAATGTTTTTTTAAATGAAGTTACAGGAAGTTGGAAATACAGAAGCTGGTAGGGCATTGTTGGTTGTTATTGTTGTTGTTGTTTGTGATGTGTTGTTGTTATCTTGTACTTCCCCACACAACTTGTCTTCCATGGGGGGTTTGTAAGGGTCAGGCTGCAACAAGGACAGTGGTGGTTGTTTGGCAGTGAAATGTATACAAACACACTCTGGTTCTTTTGGGTGTAACAAGGACAGTGGTGGTTGTTTGTCAGTCAATCTCGGTATACAAACACACACTGGTTCTTCTCTTTTGGGTGTAACAAGGACAGCGGTTGTTTGGCAGGTTATATTGGTATACAAACACACTGGTTTTTTTTGGGTGTAACAAGAACAGTGGCAGTGGTTGTGTTTGTCAGGTATCAGTCTTAAATAAAAACACAACAAAATATAAACAAAAAGCATTAAAGAAATTTGTCCAGAAGTGGAATGTTTTTAAGTCCGAGTTACCTGTCTTGATCACCACTGTCCAGATTTACCTAACCTTACCTAACATACCCAAATCCTTTCCCAACCCAGTCTAACCTTACCCTCCCTAACCTAACCTAACCTAACCTTACCTAACATTCCCAAATCTTATCCCAACCCAGTCTAACCTTACCCTATCAAACCTTACCTAACCTAACCCAATTCAACGCAGTCTAATGTCATCCCAACCTAACCTTACCTAATCCAACCCAACCCAACCTCACCTAACCTAACCCTATGTAACCTAAAATCCCTTCCAACACTATGCAAACTCCAACTGAGGCGACCTTTTAAAACATATCACACTGAACCATCAAAGCTGAAATGTCAAATGTAAATAAAAAAATGATAGTAAATGTTGTGCTTGATCTAAAAAGTTCAAAATGATGCTGGACTTGCTGTGTAGGACGTTGGTGTTGGTAGTGTGTTCGTATGTGTGTGGCAGGTTGTGGGTTGTCCTGGCTTAAGCTCCCTTGTGGTCTACTGGTACCTATTAGACAATTACACCTGCATTTGTTGTTTTGTTGTGTGGGTTTTATATAATCTAGGCATTATGTATCCTAAAATGTACTGGTTTTCTATTTTGTTATGCAATTCTCAGTTATTCAGAACATTATTGAGACTTATAAAAATGTACTAAATAATCTCATAGCATAAACAAGTTACAATACTGTCAAACTTTCCCCATAGCATGATTTAATATTTCACCACCTCCCCTTATGCAATCCTCATTTATACAGAACATTATTGACACTTATAAAAATGTACTAGATAATCTCACAGCATTAAAAAACAAGTTACAGTGCTGTCAAACTCTTCTCCTTTAGCATGCCTCATCACCTTCTCTTATGCATTCCTCATTTACTCTGTGCATTATTGAAAGTGAAGGAAATGTACTAGATATATTTAATTAATCTTACATTGTTACAAATACATAGAGGTGAATGATAAGTGACCTGTATCTCCCTACTTGTTCTTGTACCTGGAGCTTCGTCTCACCAGGTAGCTGTGAGTTAACAAGGCCACAGTGTATTTAGGGAAGTCTTCAATATACTGCCTTTATCTCTTCCCTTCCTCAGTACCTTCTCAAATATACACCAAGCAATACCAGTGTGTGTTTCTCTTTATCCTTTGTTTTGGGTAAGGTAGTGGTGGTGGTATAAGACTGTATATCTCTCCTTTCTTCAATACTGTTTCAAATATACACCACACAATACCGGACTGTGTTTCTCCATTTGGGTAAGGTAATGGTGGTGGTGGTGGTATAAGAGTGAATGGTATTAAACGGTGTTATATCTCTTCCATTCTTCAGTATCTTCTCAAATATACACCAAGCAATATCTGTCTGTTTTTCTCCTTATCCTGGTGTTGGTTGGTTAAGGTGGTGGTGGTGGTATAAGACACTTGAAAACCTGCTTATTCATTATGTGGCTTTTCAAAATAATTATGAGAGATGTATCAGAATATTTACCTACTACTACTACTACTACTACTACCAGTTCACCACTATTACCACTACTACTACCACCACCACCACCACCACCATGTCTTCCCAATGTCAAAAACAAAGAACCAAGTTAATTAAAATATTTTACTGGAAGAGAGATGCTGTACAGAGGAATAAAATTAGAGAACAATTAACTTAACACTGCTGTTCGGTCCACCTCAAGGCCGGCACTACTACCACGGCCCTCCTCCACGTGGCACCCTGGGCAGCTGGCACTCTACGCTCTACACCATCGCCTCTGTAATGCAAGGCACCATTAGTGTTGTGGTCTGGCTGTGTTGCAGTGCCAGTGAAAAAATACAAGTTAACCAACAATAATAATAAAAATACAATAAATAGATAAAAATTATAAAATGCAGTGATATGGAGGAGTGTGTGTGTGTGTGCTGAAGCTAAGGTAATGAGATGAAAGAGCAATAATTTTTTGGTTGTGTGTTAAGATAAAGAAATACAAAAACAATGGATATTCAAAGTCGTGTGTGTGTGTGTGTGTGCACGTTACTCACGGGAGTGCTGGTTCCTACACTGCCGCAGCGCCTCGTTGAATCCCTCACAGACAGACACGTCGGATTGGGTCTGGGCACACTGAAGGAACTGCTTGATCTCCCAGGCACATGGACCTTGAGGCTCCGACGGCCCTCCCTGACACACACACAGAGACACACTTTAATACACTTCAGTGCTACAACACACACACACACACACACACACACACACACACACACACACACACACACACACACACACACACTATAAAATGCACTCAAAATCACATTCCAACATCAAAACAGGAAATACTATATATAAATCACCATACAAACACACACACACACACACACACACCTGCTGCGGATATCCCTGGTACTGCGGATACTGCTGTGGGTACTGCTGTTGGGCGGGGGCGGGGGCGGGGGCGGCCTGCTGGGGCTCCGAGCTGCCGCTGCTGCCTCCCCCAGTGATGGCGTGTCCGACTACATGACCCTGACGGAAGAGGAAGGAAGGAACCAATATTAGTATTCGGAGAAGAAGCAAAACAAAAATAAGTGACATGGAGGAGGAGGAGGAGGAAAAAAAAATGTCAATATTGGTGTTTGAAGGAAAAGTAAGTAAAAAAATAAGTGACATTTGAAGAAGAAAACAACAACAACAATGATGGAAAAGAAGAAGAAAGAAAAGAAAAGAAAGATAAACACCAATATTAGTGTTTGGAGGAGAAGCAAGCAAAAGTAAGTCACATATTAAGAGGAGCAATGAACCATGAGGAAATGAAAGTAAGATCAGTAAACAGCAACATTTTGAGTCTTTCTTCTCAATTCTGACACTGGAAAACTTTAAAAGCCTTCTTAATCACTTCTATTTTCAGTGCCACTCTTACAAAAAAAAAAAAGTAAATAAATAAATAAAGACAGACAGACAAACAGACATTCACCACAGCCTGTAATATATAACTAGGTAAATATACAGACACACAGACAAACAGACAGACACACTCATCACAGCCTGTTATATACAACTAGGTAGATATATAGACAGACAGACAGATAGACACTCACCACAGCCGAGCCCACAGCAACGCCTCCCGCTGTGGCCGCCATCTGGGCAAAGAGGCCAGGCTGTTTGGGTGCAGCAGCAGCGGGTGGTGGGGAGCTGCTGCCGGGGGTGGTGGGGCCGGGGCAGCGCGGGGTGGTGGTGGTGGTGGAGCCGCACGTCTGTTGGGGGGGGCGGGGTTAGCTTGTCATACTTAATACTGGTGGAAATGGAGTGAAAAATTAGGTATACACAATCAAAAAAGTAAACAAATAAATAAATAAATAAAAAATAATAATAATAATAATAATGAATAAACACGATTAAATAAAAATGAAGTGAATAAATATATAAATAAAACAATAAAAAATTAATAATAAGGATAAATAAAACAATTTTGACATGCACGCTCACACACACACACCCATTGGTTAGAGGAAGGAAGAAAAAAAATAAAAATAAAAATAAAAGGTTAGGATAGCCCTCAACCCCCCCACCCCAGCACACCTGCCCCCCATGGAGACACTGTACCCTGTGTTCTAAACTCTACCATTCCCAGCTCACACACTCGCTAATACCACACACCATACCCATTATATCACACACCACACCAATAATACCACAAACCACACACCACCATACCACACACCACCATACCCACTATACCACACACTACACAAACCATACCCACTGTTCCACACACCACACCCATTATATCACACACCATACCCATTATACCACACACCACACCAATTATACCACAAACCACACACACCATACCCATTATACCACACCACACACATTATACCACATACCACACACACACACACCAGCTCGGAAAGTCTCAACACAAACCCATAAACACCCAAAAATATAACACCTAAAATAAATAAATAAAAAATGCCGGAATATATTAACGCCACACTAGAAATGACTAGAAACATAAGCCTTCATATTTACGGCGGCGGTCTGGGGGCGGCTGCTCCTCGCCTGGGCATAGTGAGTGTGTGGTGTGTGCGTGTGTCTGTCTGTCCTGTCTGCTTGTGCCTTCACGTGTCAGAGGGAGTGTATCGTATCACTGGCAGGCACAAGACAGGCCGCCGGTGTGTGCGTGTGTCTGACTCTCCAGCATGGATGACACACCATAAGGGCAAAATAAATATGTTCCTCATTTTTTCTTTTTGGTTATCTAGGTACATATTGGTTTAAAAGTATATTAGTTATGTTTCTTTATTTTCTTCTTATTTTTTTCAGTATTAAAAGCTCATTCTTACGTAAATTGATTGATAAGGAATGATAGTGGGAGAGTACAAAAGTTATTATTGCTCTTATTACGTGTTATGTCATGTTGGTCTTTTTTTTCACACGGTAGAAATTCATTTATATTATCTGAGTATTTAATGTATTTCAGTATTGGTGTTTTGGAGATCAGTATGAAAATAGTGTTTTGTCCTTTTGCATTGTCATTACTTGATATTTCAGCTTCTTTACAAATATACAACTCATTAACACAAAATAGCCTCCATTAACATTGATCACTAATTTTCACACACTTTTTTCATACATAAACGCGAAAAGAAACATTATTTATTATTTTGTCTTTTGGTGTTTTTTTATGCCGGGTAAAAGTTGCCAAGTGCGAATATTGGCGCCAAAACAAGAGTGACGATGTGAGTGTTGGAGGTGATAAGCGGCCGCCGTGTTTATCGTGTATTTTGGCTGAACCAGAGAGTGACACGGACCGGGGCTGCCTCAGTGTGATGGTGCAAGGTTGGTGTGTGGCAGGAGGCGCCCAGGAAAGCCAGGCGCCCCTTATAAGAACCAGAAAAGCCTTAAAACAGTGGGTGAGGTGCTGTCGCTAGTGTACCCTCCCTCTGATACTTGGACCAGTAAGTATTAGGCTGCTATTAGTGTACCTGTGTTCTGCTGTACCATTGTGGCTGTGTACCATGCGTGTGTGTTGGAAAATAGAAAGTAATGTGAGGAGTGTCGTGA
This sequence comes from Portunus trituberculatus, assembly GCF_017591435.1. Taxonomy (NCBI): domain Eukaryota; kingdom Metazoa; phylum Arthropoda; class Malacostraca; order Decapoda; family Portunidae; genus Portunus; species Portunus trituberculatus. The sequence continues at coordinate 6,165,419 of NC_059255.1, read as the reverse complement.
CTGTGTGAAGTCCAGTGTGTGTGGTTTGAGTGACACCCTCATTTTACTGATAGTGGTGGTGCGTGGCCGTGGCGAGGCTGTGGAGGCTGTGCTGCTACCGAAAAGTGTGTGTCGGGCTGTCACACACTTACACAGACTCAGTGAAGGAAACAGCACGGTACTCGAAGTGACTCGCCACATAAACACCGTGAACACCTTAGCGGTAATGGTGATATGCCCGGTTACTCAGCATTCCACGGCCCTAACTCCTGCTAACCGGCTCTAACGTAACTTTAACATCGCAATATCAGTGAATGAACACCTAAAAGAAGTCATATACGGCTAAAATGCAAGCTTTCCATACATAGATAAGGGAAATGACAGGCGGCGGGCATATTTGAGCCATTGTGGGCTTTATTTCTTACGTGTTGTGAGCCAAACATGTCGCAAAGTGGAGTTGCATGCCTAGTCTTTCATGTCACCTACTGAGATACATCCGCAGTGCCAGTTTTGTGTGTCAGGAAGGCACAGAAAAGCGAAGAGGCGGTTGGCTGGCCCTCCTGGGCACCGGGCGGCCATCTTGATGACGTCATCAACTCCCAGCCTGCACCCGTCTTCACAGTTCATATATTTCCATTTTCCTTATTTCATTTATTTTGCCTCCCAAGTCAGATTTTATGCTTTCTGCATATATTTAGTCGTGTTTTGCGTGTGTTCCATGCCTGAGTTGAGTGAAGTGCGGTGATTTAGAGTGTGTTTGGGACTCAGATGAGAGGGCGAAAATACGCTAAAATTTTTCCCCCCGCTGTGAGTGATTTTTTATTTGAGGTTGTAGCGAAGCGTTTGTGTTTTCCAAGAAAGGTTGATGATGGAAAAAGTGTGAAAGGCTCCTGATAAGTGGAATATGTGGACTGTAAGAGTGATTTGTAGCCGTGTTAAAATGTTAAACAACGTCATTTTTTAAATATTTATTTTTCTAATTGAGCGTGTTGGCGGGTTTTGATATTTTGAAATGATGGTTATAATTTTTGAAAAGCGTTATCAATCCTGTTGAAGGAAATTGGTGGACTTTGGAATTGTTTTTAAGCATGTCGAAGTGTTAACACTTTATTTATTGTGTTTTTTGAAATATTTTCATTATTCCTCATTCCGGTAATATTTTTATATTTTAGGAGTTAGTTTTGATTGGTAACAAGTCAGAATTTATATATTAGCGGTGTCCAGCTGCCTTTTTGGGAATCCTCATTTTCAAAATGGTTTGCGTTACGTATATAAGTGACGTCATCAAGGGGGGCGACCCCCGGCTGGACCCAGACCCACATCCCGCTCCAGGCCCGAGGGTGTGGTGGGTGGATGGCTGTGTGTGTGTGTGTGTGTGTGTGTGTGTGTGTGTGTGTGTGTGTGTGTGTGTGTGTGTTGCCTTTCGTCATCAAGGGGGAAGCCTACTGGGGGGGACACAGACCCAGATCCGCTCCTGGCCGGAGGATGTGGGGCTAGGTGGGTTGCTAGCTGGCCGTGAGTGTGTGTGTGTGTGTGTGTGTGTGTGTGTGTGTGTGTGTGTGTGTGTGTGTATGTCAAAGTGTTTATCTCTGCTCTCCCTGGCGACCGCCTTGACGATTTTTTTTTTTTTCTCTCCCTCTCTCTCCATTTGTTACTACTGCCGCTGCTATATCTGCTGATGCGCTGCCCATCCAGTTATGATAGACTAGTAAAGAATAACACACAATATTTGCAGGCACCGGGAGACCCACCAGTAGTGACACACAGACACACAATATCAAAACAACTATGCAGAGATTACTAGAATCACATAAACACTTCACTAATGACTCACGGCGGCGCTCTGGGGGCAAATCCTCCTCTCCTGGGCATGGTGGTGTGTGTGTGCGTGTGTCTGCGCCGCCTGCTGCCCCTCACGTGTAGCACAGCGGGTTATAAATGTGTCCTTCTTAGCAGACACAGGACAGCCAGCCGGGCCAGTGTGGTGTGTCCAGCTGGGATGAAACACTACTAGGGCAAAATAATCATTGCTCCTCATTCTCCTTGTCTTCATATATGTAGGCTAAATGTATATTGATTTTGCTTCTCTATTTTTATTGTTTTTATTCTGTGTTTTCCTTGGTAGTAAATGTTTGTTCTCACGTTTATTAAGTAATGGTATGACAACGAGTGAGGGCAAAGTTAGTATTGTTCTTATTACATGATATAATGTCATGTTTTGATGAGATTATACAGACAGCGTGAATATATAGAATTAATTTGAGTATTTGAGCTGCGAGATTGGTGCTTGTTTTGCATGTGGGTGTGTTCATGAGTGGTGAGTCAGTTGCCTAGTGGGAATATTGTGGCGCAGCTCAGATGTAAACAAACACTGACTGGTGAGTGGTGAGTGGTGCCTTACTTGTGTGTGTGTGTGTGTGTGTGTGATTTAATTGATGTGATGTCTGGTCTGTTATAACGTACTGTAGCTGGTATAGTCGGGGCTTGGGGGCTAGGGGCTAGGGGCGGGGTGTAAGTTAAGAGACGCCGAATGACTGACCCCCCTCTCTCTCTCTGTCTCTCCAATGTTTATCTTCTCCCCTCTCCCTTACCTCTGTTTTCTTTTCACCTCCTCTCTCTCTCTCTCTCTCTCTCTCTCTCTCTCTCTCTCTCTCTCTCTCCACAGGTCATGACGCCGGACAAGGAACTGAGCCACCTGACGGATGAGGAGTACTTGATTCACCGGGCCAAGGAGCGCCATGCCACGGACCCCTGCGCCGCCAAGTGCTGGATGATCACCGCGCAGGCTCTATTCCCGAAGAACTTTGGTATTCAGGTGAGAGAGAGAGAGAGGGGGGAAGGAAGGAAAAGAAAAAATTGAGAGATAGTGTGTTGGTGTCTGTTTATTTATTTGTTTATTTTAATCTATCTAATTGTGTACCTTGTTTGTGTTTTATGGTGTGTGTGTGTGTGTGTGTGTGTTTGTAATGATAGTGATAATGATAAATAATCTGTTTTGTATAGATTCAAAATATGCATTGCCTTTGGGGGACAGAGACTTGCTATTAGTGTGTGTGTGTGTGTTCTATCACTAAAGCCTATAAAACCACAAAAACACTCTTAGAAACCTCATTAATTATAGAACCACTAAAACACCCTTAAAAACCCTAACAACTTCCACTACACCCTGTCAAACTATAGAACCACAAAAACACCCTTAAAAACCCCAATAACTTCCACTACACCCTGTCAAACTGAACCACAAAAAACACCCTTGAAAACCCCAATAACTTCCACTACACCCTGTCAGACTATAGAACCACAAAAACACCCTTAAAAACCCCAATAACTTCCACTACACCCTGTCAGACTATAGAACCACAAAAACACCCTTGAAAACCCCAATAATTCCCACTACACCTTGTCAAACTGAACCACAAAAAACACCCTTAAAAACCACCATAACTTCCACTACACCCTGTCAAACTATAGAACCACAAAAACACCCTTAAAAACCCCAATAACTTCCACTACACCCTGTCAGACTATAGAACCACACAAACACCCTTGAAAACCCCAATAATTCCCACTACATCTTGTCAAACTGAACCACAAAAAACACCCTTGAAAACCCCAATAATTCCCACTACACCCTGTCAGACTATAGAACCACAAAAACACCCTTAAAACCCCCCATACTACACCCCGTCAAATTATAGAACCACAAAAAAACACCCTTAAAAACCTCAATAACTTCCACTACACCCTGTTACCACTAGACAGGCTAAGGAGAGATAGGACGAGACATAGAGGGAGGTATTTGGACATTTATCTCACACTTACTTGTATATTCTTGCAGTTTGAAGTGTACCAGACAGAAAAATCAGCGAAAAATGTAAAGGAAGCTGCAAAATGTCTCGGAATCATGTGAGTTGCGTGGACTATTATTGTTATTATTATTTTTTTTTTACTATTCTCGTAAATTACTGTTCTATCCACTTATGTCTCATCCAATTATTCATGTACTTGTTCTATCCTTTTCTCCATCTCCTCCACATGTATTCCACATTTTTATCATCAAAATTGTCTCAAATCGTTATTCTCTGTCTCGTAATCATCAAAACACTGCTGTCCACCCATATCTATCCAATCCACATGCACACACACACACACACACCTTTTCTATCCACTATTCCACCTCTTCCACATATATTCCACCTCTTAATCATAATAAAATTGTCTCATGAACCACTATTCTATCTCTTTCTAATCTATCCACCTACACACCTAATCCTTTCCTATTCATCCACCACTGTTCCACCTCTCCACTATTCCATTTCCACCACTACTCCACTTCCTCCACCTCTTCTCCACTATTCCACCTTCTCCACCAATACTGTACCTCTTCACTGTTCCACTTCTGCCACCACTAATCCACCTCTTCTCCAATATTCCACATACTCCACCTCTTTCTCCACCAGGCTGCGGGAGTTTCCCCACGAACCGGTGCTGTGGCAGGAAGTGGAGAGCATAATGGTAGCACTGCGTCAGAGCACCCCAGACTCACACACTTCCTTCCTCACCTACCTCTTCAATATGCTGCCCAAGGGTGAGATAGGGTGACAGGGTGTGTAGGGTGATGGTAAAGTTAATGGTCAATGCTTACCTATTGAAGGAAATATACATCCATACATCCATTACTGTCCCATACACACCTCCATTACCCCATCATACACACCCCATTACTTCTCCCATATACACCCCATTACTCTATAGCCCCATTATCTCCCATTACCCACCATACATACTCCCATTACCCCTCATACACACCCCCATTACCCCATACACACCCCATTACTCCCAAAACACACTCCCCATTACTTACTACTCCCAGTTACACCCCCATTACACTATTACTGCCCATGCATACCACATTACGTCCATACACACACTCTATTACTTTCTACCCCCTATATACTCTTCCCATTACCCCCATACACACTCCCCATTATTTACTACTCTCCATATACACTCCATTACTGCCCATACATACCACATTAAGTCCATACACACTATTACTTCTTACCCCCAATAGATCTCCCTCCATTAACTCCATACACCCCCTCCCCATTATTCCCTCCCCCCATACACATACACTAACCCACATTATCCCCTTACTCACCCAGTTATCCTCCCCTCCCCCCCCCAGATGTGCAGCACAGCATGGTGGCAGCAGCGGCAGAGCGGTCCCAGGACACTATGACCAGATGCCGACTCATGCTGCTCCTCACCACCACCTTTCCAGAGAGCACCGCACACCATGGGGTAACACACACACACACACACACTGGTTAAGAGTGAGATATATGCCTGTTTGTTTGTATTTATTTGGTGTATGTTGCTGCTACTACTACTACTACTACTGTCATCATCATTAAGTAGCAGCAGCAGTAGCAGTAGTAGTAGTAGTAGTAGTATGACTTGCAATATAGCCATGTATGTATTTACTGTGTATTAATTCATTACCCTGTGTGTGTTCTGGCAGCTTCAGTTAGTGGAGAGCCTCATCGCTGCGGAGAAGCATTGTCCCACGCCGCTCAACCCTTTCAGACGCATGCTGGGTGAGTACCATAAGAAAAAGTACCCATTGAGGTGCTAGTCTCTACATTAGCTGAGCAGATGATAGTCAAAAGGTGCCTGTCAGGTTCATAATACAAGTTCTATTTAGCGTGAAGATTGTATGTGTGTGAGTGAGGAGTTTTGTTTAGGCCCTTTCAGAGTGAGCGTTTGTCGGGTGAATGTGGTTCTGGGTGTAGAGGGTGTTTGGTGATTGAAAGTGGATATTAAGTGTGTTTGTGGGTGTTTTTGAGTGTGTTGGTTGAGTGACAGTACAGAATGAGAGTGTTTGAAAAGTGGCTGTCATAATAAGTGTGTTTTGAGGGTGTTGGGTGAGTGAAAATGGATATTAAGAGTGTTTGTGGGTGTTTTTAAGTGTGTTGGGTGGATGACAGTAAAAAATAAGTGCTTGTCATGTGAATGTAATGGTAGGAGCAGTTCCGGGTGTGTTTTGAGTGTTGGGTGAGTGAAAATAGGTATTTTAATTGTGTTTGTGGGTGTCTTGAGCATGTTGGGTGGGTGAAAATAGAAAATTATGAGTATGTTGGGTGAATATAATGGTAGGAGTGGCTATGGGTGCTTTTGAGCTTGTCGGGTGAATATTAAGAGTATTTGTTGGTGTTTTTGAGTGTGTTGGGTGAGTTGAAATAGGTAATAATAATAGATAATAGAGAGAAGCAGTGTGTCGTAGTGTCAAGGGAGAGAGAGATGGTGTGTGTCATTGTGTTGTGAAGGAGAGAGAGAGAGAGAGAGAGATAGTGTGTCCTGGCGATGAAGGGGGAGAGAGAGATGTGTGTCGTTGCAGTGTGTGAGTTGCTGCCACGCCTGCTACAAACACAAGGGCTGGAGGTGCGGCCAAAAACACTCCACAACCTGCTGTCCCGTGCCATTGAGTTCTACATTACCTACGTCACCACACCCTCCAGAGTCTTGCAGGTCAGAGAGAGAGAGAGAGAGAACACACACACACACACACACACACACACACACACACACACACACACACACACACACTACACACCTAACCTAATGTAACCTAAGCTAACCTAACTTAAATTGAGTTCTATGCACCTTTGTCACTGTGCCCTCCAGAGTTTTGCAGAGAGAGAGAGAGAGAGAGAGAGAGAGAGAGAGAGAGAGAGAGAGAGAGAAAGGACAACAACTAGAAATTACTCTCTAAGAAGGAGGAGGGGAAATGAGATACAAAACAAACACTTAGAGAGAGATAGAGAAAGAGAACACACACACACACACACACACACACACACACACACACACACACACACACACACACACACCTCAATTTCTCCCAGCAAAGTTTCCATTCTTACGAGTCCAGTCTTCCAGGGAGTGATGGATGGGGACAGCAAGATTGAGGACCCCTGGCAGCAGCTCTTCACAGTTGTACAGCTGATTGGCTGGAACCTTGGCTGGGACCTGGTTAAAGGGTTCCAGAGCACAAGGTAAGCTGGATGTATGGTCTGGCTGGTGGACTGGTTGACTGGCTGACTGGCTGGTTGGTTGACTGGTGGATTTGCTGGCTGGCTGGTGGACCCTCCTCCCCTTTTTGTGACTTTCTCACCCTCTCCCTCTCCTTTCTCTCACCATCTCTCTCTCTCTATCTCTTCTCTCTCATCCTTCTACCCTTTTTGTCACTCTTTCTCACTCTCTCCCTCTCTCTTCTCTCACCCTCCTCTCCTTTTTGTCACCCTCTCCCTCTCACCATCTCCCCGTCTCTCATTCTCCCCACAGCAACCGAGAAGTGATCCTACAGCGCATACAGAACTTGATAGAGGGGGCGCACGCCTGGGGGGCCCGAAGGGAGAGGGAGGGGAGGATGTGAGGGAGGTACTGTACACCACCCTCACCATCTTCCTCCACGCACTTATGGACTACACCAAGAGACTCTATCCAGACTTCAATCAAGGTGTTGTTGGTGTGTGTGTGTGTGTGTGTGTGTGTGTGTATGTATGTTTATAATTTACTTTTTCTTGTTTTGATTAGTTTATTTTAAAGTTTTTCTACTACTACTACTACCACTACCACTACCACTACCTCCTCCACCACAGAGACCACCACCACCTCCAGCCCTCCAATGACATTAGTGGAAGCCTTCATCCACCCAGAGACCGAACCATTAGAACCAAGCTTAGTGGTCCCCCCCAAGCGCCCCAGACCCTCTGTGGACGACGACCCCACCATCCCCATCATTACCGTCAGCCGCCCCGCCCCGCCCGGCCCCCCTGCTGTGGTGGGGGGCCTGGGGGTGGGTGCACAGGGGTATAGCGGCTGGTGGACTCTCGCAAGCACTGACAACTGCAATTAAATGTTGGGATATTTTAAAGTCATATGAACAGTTACGAGCTGGTGAGTGTGTGTGTGTGTGTGTAGTAATTCTCTCTCTCTCTCTCTCTCTCTCTCTCTCTCTCTCTCTCTCTCTCTCTCTCTCTCTCTCTCTCTCTCTCTCTCTTGTCTATTTTTTTCTTCCTTTTCTTTGTTTTTATTTCTTTCTCTAAGCGTCGTTTTGATTCCTTTTAACTCTCTCTCTCTCTCTCTCTCTCTCTCTCTCTCTCTCTCTCTCTCTCTCTCTCTCTCTCTCTCTCTCTCTCTTGTGTGTGTTTTAGCTAGTGATTTATTTCCGTTCTCTCTCCTCTCCCTTTCTTCCTTCCCTCCTTTTCAATGGTCTTCTGAACTGAGCCAGCCAGACCTACAACATTTTAACCCCCCAGGAAAACTATGCTAATTGGTAATAACTCTTCTATAATTTTTTGATAATATCCTAATTCAGCCTAACCTAACTAAACCTGATCCATACCAGAACCAAACCTCATTTACCTCAACACTGCCAGAACTAACTAACCCTAACTTAATTTAACTCAACCTTACCTAACCCAGTTTTTTTTTTTTAATGTAGCCTAAAGGAACCCAACCTTGCCTAACCTAACCTATACTCAGTTGTGAACCTAACCTAAACTAACCCAACCTAACCTAACCCAACCCATCCCATCCTAACCTAACCTAATCTTAATTCTAATCGGCAGAGTTTGTGCGTTTGCTGGAGAGCCTTGGGTCGGATCTGTGGTGGTGGCTGCGGGTTTTCACTGTGGATGTGCTGATCTACCAGGGCCGGCTGGCGGAGGCTGCAGTGGACCTGCGGCACACACTCACCCAGCGCCACACCTCCATGCAACCCACCGCCTTCATCAGCACTAACCTCAAGCTGGCCTCGGTCTTCTACGCTCTTAATAACTTGTCTGTACGTGTGTGTGTCTGGCTGGTCTGTACGTGTGTGTGTCTGATTCGTATTTTCAAACACTATTTCAAAAGGCACCCTGAAAACATCTTTATTCATTTTTACTCATCTCCCCTCAAAAAAAACATTATCTTAACACATATTCACCTTAACTCACCCTATCTCACACTTAGTCACCCTAAAAACATGAATATTCACCTCAAAAAGCATTATTTCAATACCTATTCACCCTATTTCACCCTAACTCACCCTTATTCACCCTAAAAATGTGATTATTTGCCCCAAAAACACCCTTACGTACTTTTATTAACCTCCAGGAACTCTTATCTCAAACATTTATTCACCCTTTCACCCTATCACCCTTATTTACCTTTCGTCACCCTAAAATCACCCACACATACTTTTATTCATCTCCAAAACTCTTAAACCACACTTATTCACCTTATCTCACCCTTATTCAGCCTAAAAACAGCCATATGTACTTTTATTCACCCCAGAAACCCTTATCCCAATACCTGTTCACCCTTTTTCACACTAACCCACCCTTATTCACCCTATTTCACACTAACCCACCCTTATTCACCCTATTTCACACTAACCCTCCCTTTTTCACCCTAAAAACATGATTATTCAACACCAAAACACCCTTATGTATTTTTATTCACTCCCAAAAAAGTTTTCTCAAGCTTTTATTCACCCTAACTCACCCTTACTCATCCTTATTCATCTTTCATCACCCTAAAAACACCTTGACATTCTTTTATTCACCCCTAAAAACTCTTAAACCCTACCTCACCCTAACACTGTATCTCCCTCTTACTCACCCTAAAAACAGCCTTATGCACTTTTATACACCCACAAAAAACCCTTATTTCAACACTTATTCACCCTAACTCACCCTTTTTCACCTTAAAAACATGATTATTTACCATAGAAACACTCACATACTTTTATTTACCCCAAAAAAACTATCTCAAACACTTACGTCACCCTAACTCAGCCTTCGTCACCCTGCTCCTCCCCCAGAGTGCGGCCGAGGCAGTGCTGGAGGTGGTGAGACAGCTGCCAGGGTGGGTGGGTGTGGGTGGACTGACTAGTGAATTGACAGTGACAGCTCCACCCACACACCGCCACCTGCACGTCCTGGCCCTCACCCGCCCCCAGTGCCTCCAGTTTGCCACCACGCTCCTCATCCACGCCTCCGCCAGCGTATCGTGGTGGATAGACACATGGATGACTTCTGCATTGGTCATCTCATCACCCTATTGCAGGTTTGTTGTAGGATAAGTGAAGCCCTTCAGTAGCATGATGAGTTTCCATATTCATTCTGTTTGGTGATTTTCTACAGCTTCAGAAACTCATGTGGGGGGTTAAAATAGTGAAGACTGTTGTCATTAATCTTCTGACCTCCGTAGACCCTTCCTAATGTCAATAAAATGGTCTAATGGTACACAAATCTCAAGGTAAAAATGTGTCCCAGTACTGAAGGGGTTAAAATAGTGAAGACTGTGGCCATTCATCTTCTGCCCTCCATAGACCCTTCCCAATGTCAATGAAATGGTCTTATGGTACACAAATCTCAAGGTAAAAATGTGTCCCAGTCCTGAAGGGGTTAAAATAGTAATGACTGTGGCCATTCATCTTCTGACCTCCATAGACCCTTCCCAATGTCAATAAAATGGTCTAATGGTACACAAATCTTAAGGTAATAATGTCTCCCAGTACTGAAGGGGTTAAAATAGTGAAGACTGTGGCCTTTAATCTTCCACATGAGTTTCTGAAGCTGTGTAAAATAACCAAATACTAACTAGAATGAACATGAAAATGCATCCTGGTACTGAAGGGGTTAATAGGAAGACAAGCTAAGTATGCATAAATGTACTAATTTTTCCGGTCAAACTTTCATTGGCTCTCATTATTATTGCAGGCTTGTTTATCTTTCCTCAGTGACCCGTAAATTTTGGACTAATATCTTTGGAAACTCTTTGGTCTTTGAAGTGGTATAATGTGTGTTGATTTGTGTGGTGTTGGACGCTTGTTTTACTGTTGCTGTATCTGTAAATATGTCCTTAAAAACAATATGTGGTCTTGGAAAATAGTCTTGAGGGGTTTTTAAGGGTATTTTTAGGGAGTTTTATGGCAGGTTAACAAGATTTCTTCATTATTAACTGCAGAAACACTCTTAAAAACCTAGCTAGTCATCTTTGTAGCCTTGGAAATCAGTCATGGCAAGAGAACAAGGTTAACAAAATTTCTACATAATGAACAGCAGAAACACTCTTTAAAATCAAGCTCGTCATCTCTCTGGCCTTAAGAAACAGTCTTGGCAAAAGAGAAGAGCAATTATAAGGGTGTTTTTTATGGTTCTAGTGACAGATTAATGAGATTTCTACTTTGTTAGTGACAGAAACACTCTTAAGAACCTGCTAGTCATATCTGTAGCCTTGTAAAACAGTCCTTATTAAATTATATGAGTTTTTAGGGTGTTTTTCTATGGTTCTATAGTGACAGATTATCAAGTTTTTTTTTTTTTTTTTTATGGTTCTAGTAAGATTCACAAGATTTCTACATCATCAACACCAGAAACACTCTCAAGAACCAAGCTAGTCATCTGTGCCATGGTAAGAGAACAAAGCATTTCTGAGTCTCTAATCTTCCCTCCTGGCTCTTGTTCCAGTATGAGTGGCCAAAATACAGCAGCACATTTGAGGAGGTGCTACAGATCATCAGGAAACAAGGTGCCTTCTCCTACTCCCTCTTCAGTAGCTATGTCACCACTCCGGACATTTTAGAGGAGTTTATGTACCTCGCCACTAAAGAGGGAGGGAACCTGCAGCTTGACATTATACCAATCTCTCAGGGAAATAAGTAAGTGGTCTCTGTGTTAATACCTTCAGTACTGGAATGCATTTTTATCATCAATTTTTGGGTGTGATAAGATTTTGTTTACATTTGCAAGGGTCTATGGGGAAGATTAATGTGTCCCAGTACTGAAGGGGTTAAAATAGTGAAGACTATGGCTATTAATCTTCTGACTGTGGCTATTAATCTTCTGCCCTCCATAGACCCTTCCTAATGTCAATAAAATGGTCTAATGGTACTCGTACACAAATCTCAAGGTAAAAATGCATCCCAGTAACTGATGAGGTTAAGTAAATGGTATGTTTATGTGTATGTGTGTTGATATTTGGTTTGGTTGTATGTCAAGTGTGTGTGTGTGTGTGTGTGTTTTGAATGGTAGGATTGAATAAGTGTAGGATAGCTCTGTCAAACCTTTTACTACTTTGAAAAGGCTTTAATTGAAGTGTTGCTTGGTTTTCAAGGGTGTTTTTATGGTTCTAGTAACAGATTAACAAGGTTTCTACATTATTAATAAGAGGAACAATAAATGACACAGGTTTTCAAGGGTGTTTTCAAGGTTCTAGTAACAGATTAACAAGATTTCTGCATTATCAATAAGAGGAACAATAAATGGTGGGGTTTTTAAGGTTCTAGTGACAGATTAACAAGGTTTCTACATTATTTACAAGAGAAACAATAAGTGTCAGGTTTTCAATGGTGTTTTTATAATTCTAGTGGCAAAGTAACAAGTTTTCTACATTATTAGCAGGAGAAACAATAAGTAATACTGGTTTTCAAGGATGTTTTTAAGGTTCTAGTGACAAATTAACAAGATTTTTGCATTATTAACAGGAGAAACAGTAAGTGACAGGTTTTTAAGGCTGTTTTTAAGGTTCTAGTGACAGATTAACAAGAGAAACAGTAAGTGACAGGTTTTTAAGGGTGTTTTTGAGGTTCTAGTGGCAGATTAACAAGATTTCTGCATTATTAACCGGAGAAACAATAAGTGACAGGTTTTTAAGACTGTTCTAATGACAGATTAACAGGAAAAACACCCTTGGGAACCCACCTCATCACATCACTAGCCTTTCAAAATAGTAGAGAGAGATGAAAGAAGTAAACATGAAAATAGCAGTGAGAGATGAAAGCAATAATAAATAGAAATAATGGGAGATGGAAATAGCAATGAGAGATGAAAGCAGTGATAGATGGAAATAATGAGAGATGAAAGGAATGAGGGATGGAAATAGCAGTGCGATAATGAGAGATGAAAGGAATGAGGGATGGAAATAGCAGTGCGAGATAGAAATATTGAGAAATGAAAGCAATGAGATGGAAATAGTGAGAAATGAAAGCAATGAGAGATGGAAATAGTGAGAGATAAGAACACCTTTGCCAGAGCGTACACTAACACCACAACACCACTGGTCCACACTCCACAGGCAGCAGCGGACCATTTCAACGAGAGGCGTGGACCGTGACCTCAAACATGACTTTAAGCTCGGCATGAAGAAGCTTATGTTGAGGAGCTCTGAGCCAATAGAGGGGACTATAGTAAGCTTTCTGACAAGAGAGGGTGCCCTGCTCCACCAGAATTTAATGTGAGTGTTCATCCATGCCCCGTCGCTGGCTGGACACCCCCCTCCCCCCTGCTGGGATGGTAAGACAAGTTCAGAAGGGATTGGAGAAGAGTTTAAGTGACATTTGTACTTGGAATGCTTATAATGAAAGTACAAAAGTGTTTATGGTGTTTGTTAATCCTTGCTGTAGTTCATTTATTTATTTATTTATTTTTATGTATTTCTGAATGATATTAGTATTGGTGCAGGATAGCTTCGTCATATCTCTATTTTGGAAAGGGTCTAGTTCAGTGCCTCAGTGGTTGACAAACTTTTACTGAGTGAGATATAGTACCGCTGTGAAGTGTGGTACATTTCTCATATGTACCACCTGCACCTGGTTCCAGAAAAAAAATAATAAAACATCCAGCAAATATGAATGTCTTAAGAACACACACGAACTAACAAGGAACACAACTCGATGTAATACCACGGACGCATCTTTATACCTCCAACAGCTGACTGATGAGAGATTATCTTGTGTAGGGCAATAGTGAGTCTTCTGAGAAATAAACTGAACAAAAAAAAAAAAAGTCGCATATGATCCCTAAGGTGTTCATTTAGCATCTGCATTCTGGAAGGTTAGGAGCCATTGCAGTCTAACTCGTTTTATTTATTTATTTTTTTTTCCGGGTGTGGTAATTTATGGTTCATGTCACAAGTTAACAAGATTTCTACATAATTTATGAGAGAAAACAAGTGACATGGTGTTTTTAGGGATTTCTATTCACATAACGCGTCAAAAGAAGAAAAAAAAATACAAAGGCTGTATTTCGTGAACCTGTAAAAAATTATTTCCCGCGTAAACTTGTTCAAGGACACCCCTAAACAAGTCAATATCTCACTTATTACACCATGTTGGCTTCACTGACATTGCAAAATAATGAAAAAATTATCCTGTGCATTAATTCATTATTACAAACATCATGGAAACAAGAAAACAGCATAAATAAAGGCATGTTAAGACCGGCGTGTCACAGGAGAGATTACGCGCCAAAACTGATAAAGTACCTTGTTTATAAATTCAAAAATACTCTTTATATTAGGATGCTCACTTGACCAGACATACCCAATGGCAAGACAAAAAATCTATAGACGCACTGACTACTAGAAATACCATAGGAACAGAAATAACGGAAGTAATGCTAGATAAGACAAGAGGGGTGGCTGGAAGAGTGAGAGCCATGCGATTCAACCCAAGCTCAACAAGATCAGACGCGTGTATACTCCGTCTCGTATTTTTCAGATTATTTGAGGTATATAAGGGTTCCGCGTCTGCACACTTCCAGCATAGCATCATGGACGTCCCTGCCACCATTCCCCAACCTGCAATTGGCGTGAAGGGACAAATACAGGTAGAAATTAAGTTTAATATGTGGTCATGTATTTGAATTTATATTGAACCCCCTCCCCCCGTCTCGTCTCCCTCGTCCTCCTCTTCTCCCTCTCACTCACTCTCTTTCTCACTCTCTTTTCTGCTCCTCCATTCTTTTTTCTTTCTTTTCATATATAATTTTCATATTAGGCTACAAATACTTATGGGAAGTCGATCAGTGCTTCTCTTGGTGTGTGCTGCACCAAGGGGACACACTCTGCCTCGCTATATCATGGAATGTCCTCTCATTGCTAAATTTAGGCCACAAGATCAACATGACTTGTATAGCCTCATTGACCATCTAGACTCAACCACTCTCAGGGATATACTCAGAATATCCTCAATTTGCTCCAACACTGTAGGATGTTTATGCAATAAGGTGTGTAATATCTGGATTTATTTATTGAAGTACTTGTATTCTTGTTATGTATACTGTCTAGTGTTTTATTTTTGATACTTTAACCCTAAGTCTTTGCCCAGGGGGAGGGTGGCAAGATCCATCCTCCTCCTTTGTTGTAATTATTTATTAATTCATCAATAAATGTATCAATCTCTCTCTCTCTCTCTCTCTCTCTCTCTCTCTCTCTCTCTCTCTCTCTCTCTCTCTCTGTTAATCGAGCTAGTATTAAGGCTGTTGTATTGTTGTATTACCAGAGAGAGAGAGAGAGAGATGGCTGGATTACGGTTAGGGGGGGAAGGTCGAATCTTTGAATGGTTAACTAACCTAAACAATGAGAAACCCCAAATATTTCGCTCAGGCATTTCCTTTCTATGTATTTCCTGTATGTTAACTTGTATTAGTGGGAAATGGCCTCTTGGGTTGCCTGTTGTGTGTGTGTACCGTGGGTTTATTCAGTTTGTTTTGGAACGTATTTTCATCACGGGTTTGGGTGTGATTAGACGATTTGATTGACATTAAGAAGGGTTTATGGAGGTCAGCAGATTAATGGCCCGAATCTTCACTATTTTGATACCAACATAAGTTTCTGAAGCTTTATAAAATCACTAGATAGTAACCACAATGAATATGGAAACACATCATGGTACTGAAGAGGTTAATGCGAGTTATTGGGGGTTTTCAATGATGTGTGTGTGTTTTGATGTTTTTATGTTTTTTGTTGGTTTATTGTAAGTTATTGATGTTTTCATTTCTCTCTCTCTCTCTCTCTCTCTCTCTCTCTCTTGATAAGATAGTCTATATTCGTGTCTCGATAAAATACAAAAATATGTTATTGAGAGAGAGAGAGTGAGAGTTGTTGTGCGTGCGTGTGTGTGTGTGTGCATTAACAAGATAAAGCATTGTAGCGAGTCATTGTCACATCTGTCACATCATCACCCACAGATAATGTTTGGGTTATCACGAGGCTGTTATGAGGAGTGTTAACTCGGTGGTGGTGGTGCAGGCAGTGGAAGGGAAGATGATGGAGCAGTACGTGTGTGTGTGAGGAGGAATTAAGCTATACAGAGTGGGAGAGGAGTGTTGAGTGAATAGCAGGGGGCGTGGTGCAAGGGGCAGGGTAGCAGGACTCGAGGAGACAAATAATTAATGGTGTATGTTGGTGATGGAGCAGGGGCGGTGTTGTGCCTGACAGTGATTGTGCGTGAGTGAGGGTGTTTGTGACTTGGTACGTGTTGCAATGCGTCGCGGCACGTCAATAGCGGCACGGCCCCGGGTGACGTGCAGCACGGCGAGACAGGACGAGAGCACGGCACCAGTCCTGTGGAGAAGACAGGCGGGCGGCGGTGACGAGGCAGAGGCGTGGCGGCGGCGGCCCAGCTGGCCGTGGCGGGGCGAGGGTGAGGGTGCGGGGCTGTGGTCACTGGTCACCACGTCACGCCTGGCGCCTCACCGGCCTCGTCTCGTGTTACCGTCACGTGGAGCCAATTGATCCCTGCACGAGCCAGGCCGGCTGCTGCTGCTGCTGGTAGACCCACCACACCTGGCGGCGGCGGCGGCATGGAGGAGTACGACGAGGACCTCTCCCAGAACACCTTCTTCGCCGCGCTCACCCGCGACCACCGACCACTGCTGGAGCAGGCCGCGGGGTGTGGCTGGCTGGTATGCGTGCCGCGGGCCCAGGCGGCGCCCGCTTCCCCCCTGGAGGACGCCGTGGTGAAGGCACACGTCCTGGTACCGAACGAGGACGACCCGGACACCAAGTTCAGTACGTTGGACGGCAAGGGCGCCTCCCTGCAGGGCGGCGTGCTGGTGGTTGAAGGGCAGCAGGACGCGCCCCGCCACGTCAGGGTGCTGTTTGACGAAACCTTCTACGAGGAGGAGCTGGGGCGCTACAAGGTGGTATGTGTGGAGGAGGCGCTACACGGGGCGGGGCGCGGGGCGGGGCCGGCGCCGCTCACCTCCCTCTCCTCTCTGCGGGACTGTGTGGAGCTGCTGTGGGCCGAGGCTGGGGGCTCGCGGGGCTTGGCCAGGCTTGACGCCCTCCTTGCAGGGTTCCAGGCCGCCCACCCATTGCTGGAGGGTGAGGAGGTGGCTGCAGTGCGTGAGGCGGTGGGTGAACTGTACTGTGAAGCCCTGCAAGTGGCAGTGGAGGAGGGTCAGGGACAGGGCGGAGCGGGGCTGGGGTTGTTGGGGCTGGCAGTGGAGAGTTACCTGCTGCATGGGCTGCACGGTAGGCTGGTGCGCTGTCTGGCCACTCACCGTGCCCCAGACGACGCTCGCTTCAACCACTCCCTCAAGGCCCTGTGTGACCTGCAGCCCAGCGACCTGGCCCTGCCCCCCGTGTTGGCCGGCAGTCTCACCCGAGCCACACTGGAACTGTCTGGCCTGGCAGACCACACCACTCCTCTAGGCAAGATTGGCTGCCTCAAGAGAGCTGTGGCCCAGCTTGGCCGGGAGGCTGGACCCATGACCTCAGACCAGTTGCTGCCAGCACTGGTGGTGGTGGTGGTGCGAACCGGCCTGCCCTCCTGGCCCGCCCAGCTGGCCTTCCTACGACTATTCCGCTTCTCTGCCACGCCAGTGGGTGGCGGCGAGCACGACTTCTACCTGACGTCCCTGGAGGCAGCCCTGCAGCACGTGGCTTCAGGGGCACTGCTGGGGGAGGCCTGCCCTGAGGCAGACAGTGTGCTGCATCCACCCTCCACTCCACCAGCGGCCATGGCCTCCAACCTTAGCGTGGAGCAGGACCCCTGCCTGCGGTACTTTGAGTGTGTGCGCCAGGGCTTGGTGGAGGAGGTGCAGGCCTTGCTGGATGGCCATGGCTGCCCACACAAGGGTGAGGAGGGCACTGCGGAGGAAGATAGCGATGTCAAGCTGTGCCACCCGCTGTGCCGCTGTGAGCGCTGCGAGGGTGTGCTGCGCCAGCCCCAGGAACACTCCTGGCCCTGCCTGGCGATGGAGGACTCCCTGGGCCGCACCGCCCTGCACCTGGCCTGCATGTTTGGCCGCCCAGCAGTGGTAGACCTGCTGGTGGGACGTGGGGCAGCCCTGGGGCCAAGGACCAGCGTGGGGCATCTCCCCTGCATCATGCTGCCCAGCGGGGCTACCAGAACGCCCTGCTGCTGCTGCTGCACGCCGGAGCAGACATCAATGCCACGGACAGGGAGCAGAACACAGCCCTGCACCTGGCAGCCCTGCACGGCCATTCAACCTGTGTCAAGGCGCTGCTCTTCTATGCAGAGTCTGTGGGCCGACACGTGGATGTGAACAGCCAAAACACGGCCCTGGACACCCCGCTGCACTTGGCCGCCCGGTGGGGCCACCTGGCCATCGTGGAGCTGCTGCTGGACCGCCTGGTGGCCCTGGGCCTGCCCCTGATCCTCACCAACCGCCGTCGCCTCACAGCCATTGAGTGCGCCCACAACCAGCTCATCGTGCGAGCCATCCTGGACGCCCGTGGCAAGGCCCCCTCCACCGACACCCTGGGCCGTGCCAGGGCCAGGCTGGCAGCTGCCATTGTGCCTCACAGCCCCAGTGCACACCTAGACGGCCCAGGCAGCCCCCAGGGGAGGGGCCGCCTGGAGGCCAGCCGGGCCAGTGGTGACAAGATGCTGAAGGCAGTGCGTGTTGGGGATGAGCGCCTCGCTTGTTTCTACCTAGGCATTGACTATGACACTGTGGACCCCACGGCTACCCCAAGCAAGGCCGCCCCCACCCCTGCCCTGTGCCACCCACTGTGCCAGTGTGCCCAGTGTGTGGTCAAGGCACCCCCCAGCCAGGGTGTGCAGGGCGCCCCCTACATGGCCCCCATCAATGCCTGCGACAGCCAGGGCCGCACTGCACTGCACGAGGCCGTGGCGGGTGGCCACCCCAGGCTGGCCAGGCTGCTGCTGCGGCACGGTGCGAACCCCAACGTGCAGACCCTGGACCAGGGCCTCACCCCGCTGCACCTGGCCGTGCGCAGCGGCCACACAGAGCTGCTGGCAGACCTGGCCCGGCACGGTGCCACGCTGGACCTGACAGACATCCTGGGCAACACGGCCCTGCACATGTGCTGCGCCAGCGGCCAGGCCGAGGCCGCTGGCCTGCTGCTGCGCCTGGGGGCCTCACAGGGCCTCTCCAATCTGGCCAGCCGCTCACCCATCCAGGAGGCAGAGGAGTACGGCCACTGGCGTGTGGTGGAGGTGCTGCTGGGCCGGGCCACATCACAGTAGTGGCTGCCCCCCACCACGCCCCACCACACCCTACACACCCACCCTGCATAGTGAGTCACCACCACCACCTGCATCATGCCATTCACTGTGTGTGTGTGTGTGTGTGTGTGTGTGTGTGTGTGTGTGTGTGTGTGTGTGTGTGTGTGTGTGTGTGTGTGTGTGTGTGTGTATTTACCTAATTGTTTACCTAATTGTAACATACGGGAAAAGAGCTATGCTCGTGTTGTCCCGTCTCCATATCTATTAATGTCCAGCTTTTTCTTAAAATCATGAATATTCCTTGCGTTGACCACTTCCACGTCTAAACTATTCCATGCTTCCACCCTTCTATGAGGGAAGCTATATTTTTCACATCTCTCCTATAAGTGGCCATTTTAGTTTTTCCCATGCCCTCTCGACATTCTTTCATTCCACATACACAGATCTTCCCTATCCATTTTTTCCATGCCAATCATCACTCTGTATATTGCTATCAGGTCTCCCTTTCTCTTCTGTTTTCCAGGGTCGGAAGTTGCATTCTTTTCAGCCTGTCTTCATAAGTCAAATCTCTTAAGTCAGGCACCATTTTTGTTGCAGCCCTCTGTACTTTCTCTAGTTTCCTTATGTGTTTCTTTAAGTTCGGAGCCCACTGTATTGTTGCATATTCAAGCCTCGGTCTTATCATTGCAGTAATTATTTTCTTCATCATTTCTTCATCTAAATATCTGACGCCACTCTTATGTTCCTCAATAAGTTCAATACTTCTCCAATTATTTTGTGTGTGTGTGTGTGTGTGTGTGTGCACTAAGGTGGGATGTGTTGCAGGTGATCTTTGGGCCAATGTTCTCTGGGAAGACAACAGAGCTGATGCGGCGGCTGCGGCGCTACCAGCTGGCTAAACACCGATGCCTCGTGGTCAAGTACGCCAACGACCTCAGGTGAGACACACACACACACACACACACACACACACATTAGGTTAGATTGAATGCTACACCACTACCACCACCACCACCACCACCAGGTACGACAACAGTGCCCTGGCCACACACGACAAGCAGGTGTTGCCGGCTGTGTCCGCCACCCGACTGCAGGAGCTGGAGGAGGCGGCCAACAGCTATTCTATCATTGGCATTGATGAGGGACAATTTGTAAGTAGTAGTAGTAGTAGTAGTTGTAGTTATTGTATTAGTTGTTGCAGTAGTAGTAGTTGTAGTTGCTGTAGTAGTGGTAGTAGTAGTAGTAAGGTGTGTGTGTGTGTTTCTCAAGACATTACAAGCCTTTACTTCTTTCCTACAGTCCTTCCTTCCTTCCTTCACAAAAACATCTTCCTTTTCTCAAGTAGTAGTAGTAGTAGGAGTAGTGGTTGTAGTAGTAGTAGTAGTAGTAGTAGTAGTAGTAGTAGTAGTAGTAGTCTATGATTATTTTTATTGTTGGTATGAAAAGTTACAGAATAGCCTTAAAAATATTACTATACATTGCAATATTTTATTTATTTATTTATTTATTTTTTTTTTATTTATGTTTGGTTTGTTTATTTCCTCCTCCTCCTCCTCCTCCTCCTCCTCCTCTTATATTATCCTTCTCACTCCTCCTCTTCCTCTTTTTCATCTTCCTCCTTCTCTTCCTTTCTTAACAATGCTTTAATGCCTACAACTCTTCCTCTCCTATCCTTCCCTTCCTCTTATCTCCTCCTCTTCTTCCTCTTTCTATCTCATTCTCTTCCTCTTCCTCATTTTTATCTCCTCTTCCTCCTCCTCCTTTTTCTCCTAATATCCTTTTTTTTCCTCCTCCTCCTCCTCCTCCTCCTCCTCCTCCTCCTCCTCCTCCTCCTCCTCCTCCTCCTCCTCCTCCTCCTCCTCCTCCTCCTCCTCCTCCTCCTCCTCCTCCTCCTCCTCCCCCCCCCCAACAGTTCCCAGACACAGTACAATTTGCCGAAAAAATGGCCAATCGAGGGAAGACAGTGATAGTGGCAGCGCTGGACGGCACCTTCCAGCGTCAGGGCTTCGGCAACATCCTACAATTGGTTCCCCTGGCAGAGAGTGTGGTGAAGCTCAGTGCTGTGTGCATGGTGTGTTTCCAGGAGGGTCACTATACCAAGAGGACCTCCACGGAAACTGCGGTGAGTGTGGTGTGTGTGTGGAGGTGTGTGGTGTGTTTCTGGGGTGTTTTTGGTGTGTGTTTATGGTGTTTTGGGGGTATGGTGGTATGTTTGGGTGTTTTGTGGTGTATTTGGGTGTTTTTGTGGTGTTTTTGGGGGTGTATTTGGTGTGTTAAGGTGTTTTTGGTAGTGTTGGGGTGTGTTTGGATGCTTTGTGGTGGTTGTGGTGGTGTGTGGTGTATATGGGTAATTTTTGTGGTGTGTGGTGGATAAATTGCTCTCTCTCTCTCTCTCTCTCTCTCTCTCTCTCTCTCTCTCTCTCTCTCTCTCTCTCTCTCTCTCTCTCTCTCTCTCTCTCTCTCTCTCTCTCTGATCTTACTCTTTGATATTACTCTTTGCTCTCTCTTTCTAACCTAACCTAATCTAACTTAACCTTACCTAACTTAATCTAACCTTACCTTACTTAACCTTATCTAACCTAACCTAACTAAAATAACATAACTTAACCTAACCTGACCTGACCTAATGAATCCCTACCAGCTGGAGGTGATAGGGGGCAGTGACAAATATATCGCCACCTGTCGCACCTGTTACTTCCACACGTCACCCCTGCCGTCACCTGAAAAGAGACCACTCCTGTCACCCCACCAGCAGCTGCCTCTCAAGACTATACAGGTAAACACACACACACACACACACACACACACAAGAAATTGATAAGTACTAAAATAAGACCTAGATTGGAATATGCAGGAGTTGTGTGGACTCCCCATAAAAAGAAACACATAAGGAAATTGGAGAGACTACAAAAAATGGCTACAAGAGTGGTTTCCGAATTTGAAGGAGAGACTAAAGGCTATGGATCTACCAACCCTGGAACAGAGAAGAGAGAGAGAGAGGATCTGATACAAGTTTATAAATTGATTAACGGAATGGATCAAGTGGATAATGAGAAACTGATCCAGAGGGAAGAATATGACATTAGAAGCACAAGATCGCATAGTAAGAAGCTGAGGAAGGGAAGATGTCTGAGAGATGTTAAAAAATACAGATTCCCGCAAAGATGTGTTGAGACTTGGAACAGTTTGAGTGAGGAAGTGGTGTCAGCAATGAGTGTGCAGAGCTTGAAAGAAACATTGGATAAGTGTAGATATGGAGACGGGGCCACACCAGCGTAAAGCCCAGGCCATGGAAAACTACAACTAGGTAAACACACACACACACACACACACACACACACACACACACAAGTAATACATAACAAGTGTGGCTGACCTCTGTGTTTATTTATTTATTTATTTATTTATTTGATTTTTTTTATATAGTTTTTTTTTTTTTTCTAATTGTTTTATTTATTTGATTTATTTATTTATTTTTTCTTCCTAAAATTAATAAGGTTTTTCTGTTATATGTAAGATTGATAGAAAGATTGACATGTATTTCTATTATTACTATTATCATTATTAACTCTCTCTCTCTCTCTCTCTCTCTCTCTCTCTCTCTCTCTCTCTCTCTCTCTCTCTCTCTCTCTCTCTCTCTCTCTCTCTCTCTCTCCAACAGGAAAAAGAGATCGAGAGTGTAGCAAGAAAATGTTTAGCGGACAAGGAAAACTGCCAGAACATGGGGGTGTCACACTGAAAACACCCTAGCACACCCTGACACACCCTGGTACACCCTGCCACACCACTAGCAGCCCTCACCCTGCCCCTCTCTCTGCCCTGCACCTTATATTGCTGTAGGTCTGCCTCACTCACCCTAGCTGTTGGATTTATTCACCCTAACGCACACTAACATACCCTACCTCCCTTGTTTTTGTCTGTCACCCTAGCTTTTATATATATTCACCCGTATTCACTCTAAAGATTGCCTGTTTTCACCCTAATTCACTCTATCACCCTCTTGTTTTGTCTGTCACCCTAGTTATTGCCTATTTCACCCTACCACATCCTATCACCCTTGTTTTTTTTTTTATCTCACCCTAGCTATTACTTGTATTCACCCTAATTCACTCTTTCACCCTATGTTTTGTCTGTCATCCTAGCCATTACCCATATTCACCCTATCTGGCCTTGTTTTTATATCAGTCACCCTAGCTATTACTTACATTTACCCTAATTCACTCTATCATCCTAGTTATTACCTATTGTCACCCTAACATACTCTATCACCCTATATTTTATCTCAGTCACCCTAGCTATTACTTATATTCACCCTAATATTATCTATCAGGGTTTGTTTTTATCCCAGTCACCCTACCTTGACCTATTTCCACCCTATTGTACCCTATGATATTTTGTCTCCCTAGCTATTTGATATATTCACCCTAATGCAGCCTAACACACCCTATCACACTTTCTTTTTGTCTCTGTCACCCTAGCTATGACCTATCTTCACCCTATTGTACCCTTACATACCCTGTCACCCTTTTTTTTTATCTATCACCCTAGCTATTTGATATATTCACCCTAATGCAGCTTAACACACCCTATCACACTTTCTTTTTGTCTCTGTCACCCTAGCTATGACCTATCTTCACCCTATTGTACCCTTACATACCCTGTCACCCTTTTTTTTATCTATCACCCTAGCTATTTGATATATTCACCCTAATGCAGCTTAACACACCCTATCACACTTTCTTTTTGTCTCTGTCACCCTAGCTATGATCTATCTTCACCCTATTATACCCTTACATACCCTGTCACCCTTTTTTTTTATCTATCACCCTAGCTATTTGATATATTCACCCTAATGCAGCTTAACACACTCTATTAGCCTTTGTTTTTCACGCACCCTAGCTATTACTTCTCTCCACCCTAGTGCATCCATTTCACCCTAGGAGCTTGTTTTCACCCTAGTTAGGTCAGATTTCATCCTAAGGCACCCTAGCTGGTTCAGATGGCATTTTGTTGTTGTTATTATTATTATTATTATTATTATTATTATTATTATTATTATTTTGTGTTGTGTGTTTTTCAGTTTCTCTCTCTCTCTCTCTCTCTCTCTCTCTCTCTCTCTCTCTCTCTCTCTCTCTCTCTCTCTCTCTCTCTCTCTCTCTCTCTCTCTTCATTATTATTATTTTTATTGCTTGTTTATTTGTTTATTTTATTTATTTATTTATTTTTTATATATTCCTTCAGAACTTGCTAATATACCTGGTTATGCATTCCTGTGTATGTGTGTGTGTGTGTGTGTGTATGTCGTGCTGGTAATTGTCTTGTATTGCGTCAACACACTAAGCGCTCGAGGATAATCAAACTCTCGGCCTTTGTTTCCTTGTGTCACTGCAACTAACCTAACCTAACCTAACCTAACCTAACCCAACCCCAGACTAACCTAACCTAACTTAACCCTAATCTAACCTAACCTAACTCAACTCAACCCAATCCAACCTAGCCTAGCCTAACTTAACCTAACTCAACCCAGCCCAGCCCAGCCCTGCCCTGCCCAGCCCAGCCCAGCCCAGCCCAGCCCAACCTAACCTAACCTAACCTAATTATGAAGATACATTCCTTATTGTAGAAACATCAATTCATTTTGTATTTTCTTTTCTCTTTTCTTGAAGTTTTCTGTTTATTTATTTATTTTTTTCCATTTACTTGTCTCAATGTTGTGTTATCTTAATGTCTTGCAAGTTTTTCTTTTTTTAAATCTGCAAATGAATCAAATATTTTAAGCTCCATTTCTGTCTGTTCATGTATTTGTCTCAATGTATTATTATTATTTAGTTATTTATTTGTTTTTTTAATTGAGTGTTGCAAGTTTTTCTTTCCTAAAATCTACGTCTTCATGTATTTGTCTCAATGTAATGTTTTTCTTAATGGAGCATTGCAAATTTCTCTTAAAATCAACAAATGAATGAAATATTTTAAGTTTGGTTTCTGCGTGGAGTTCGGGTGTCATGTCTACAACAATAACAATACTAATAACAAAACTATATCAAAATACAGTTAGTTTAGTGCTTGATATGACTATTTCACTCGTAATGTGCTTCCTCTCCCTCACCTGTGATTTAAGACAGGTGTTCTTTAAATACCTTCATAAAACACTAAATATACCCCACAATCTTCAATATTCCAAGTGCTCTATATTGTAACGCACAAAAATACAAAATATAAATCAAAATATTCCATACACACACACTCACATTTACAATAATAGTAATTTTTTTTATTTTCTGGTTTTTGATGTGTGATAAAGCAAAGGTAATGGAAATCAAAGTGATGTTTTAAGCTGTGTGTGTGTGTGTGTGTGTGTGTGTGTGTGTGTGTGTGTGTGTGTGTGTGTGTGTGTATAGAATAATTTGTAAACTTGTCAAATGTAAACTCTTATGACTGATAGGGAACTCTGGCTTGTATTGTGTGTGTGACTGACTGACTGACTGACTGACTGACTGATTGATTGATTGATTGATTGATTGATTGATTGATTGATTGATTGACTGACTGGCTGACCGACTGACTAGATGACTCGCTAACTAATTGATTGACTGACTAACTGACTGACTGAATGACTTGCTGACTGATTGACTGGCTGACGGATTAGATAAATGACTTTAGCTGGCTGACTGACTGACTGATAGCATGAAGAAATAGATTAATGACTGTCTGACTGACTGACTGACTAAATGAATGAATGACTATAACTAGCTGGCTGACTGACTGACTAGGAATAAAATGACGTGACTGACTGACTGACTGACTGACTGACTGACCAAACACACACACACACACAAGCAAGCAAGCAATAACATAATAATTTGTTGTATTAAATTCTCGCTAATGGCGTAGTGTAAATAGATAAATATATACTAGTAATAGACAATTTCTGCCTTTATAATAAGCAATAATATTTTAATCCACTGTACTGTATATTTTTTTATAGATATTGCTGATGCTTGACTCAAAATACACGAATAAACGAGAAAAATTCAGGTTTATTCATTATTTAGGCTCGTTATCCCTTTAAAGTCAATATTTTTGGGGTGGGTTAGGAAAAAAATGGATTTATTTATATTGATGGAGGGAAAATGTGGAGGAATAAGGAAAATGTGGAGGAATTTATAGTTTTGGAGGAAAAAATTGGAGTATTATTTATTTATTTCATTTATTTATTTATTATTTATTTCATTTATTTATCTATTTATTTATTTTATTATTTGTATTTATTTATTTTTTTTTTTTTTTTGAGAGAGAGAGAGAGAGAAGTGGGGATTGCAAGGTCATAGTAGCACCTGTGGAGGCTGACTCGAGTACCTAATTAGTTTACCTTGTTCGGCCAGGTAAGGACACACAGAGAGAGAGAGAGAGAGTCGTTATTGTTTATATTGATATTTGAATGAGTGGTTTTTTATACATCTATTATTATTATTATTATTATTATTATTGTTGTTATTATTATCATTATTTTTATTTTTTTATCATTATTATTATTAGTAGTAGTAGTTGTAGTAGTAGTATTGTTGTTGTTATTATCATTATTATTATTATTATTATCATTACTATTATTACTATTATTATTATTATTATTGCTGTTATTACTACTACACTACTACTATCTATATTTAACCACAACAATAATATAAACAGAACAAACAACAATAACATGAACAAGATCAAGAGAAGCAGAATAATTTACATTTATTTAACATGTCTATATCAGGTTTCACTATCTTCCGTCTTATCTTATCTAAACGACGATGCAGTGACGTCATGATTATCGTACACTGTTCACCTTATCTGTCAGCCAAGCAGCTACTATTATTTATATTATATTAACATTCATTTCTTCTCTAATTTAATTTTATTTATCTATTTTTTTCAGTTCTCTTCTATATTTATTTATTTAACTGTCTGTGTCTGTATTTCCATCTTCCTGTGATTTAAGGAAGGTTTCAACACAATTATCTTTAAAATCTTCGAGTATTCCTATTTCTTTTATGACCGGCGCCTTAGTTGACCTTTATTTCATCTTATTTTATGTTTTATTTATTTAATTCTCTGTCTGTTTCTGTATTTCCATCTTCCTGTGATTTAAGGAAGGTTTCAACACAATTATCTTTAAAATCTTCGAGTATTCCTATTTCTTTTATGACCGGCGCCTTAGTGGACCTTTATTTCATCTTATTTTATTTCTGTAACTCTTTGTCTGTTTCTGTATTTCCATTATCCTTAAAAAAGGGTTATTCCTGATATTTCTTAAGGGACTGGCGCCTCAGTGGACATTTTATTTATTTTCATTTATTTTTAATTGTTTCGTTAGCCAGTACGTGTCCCTTCTACAGAAAAAAAAGAAGATACAGTTTTGGTATCAATTCAACAAGAGCAACGCCTTGTAATAAATAAAAATAAAATAATAATAAATAGAAATAGAAACACTAAGCTGTCATTTAATCCAACAAGCATATTCAGTAGAACTTTTTTTTTATTATTTTTGTTATTTTGTCTTTCTTCATTTGTTTCGTTATCCAGTACGTGTCCATCTTTTATGTATGTAAAAATAAATGAATATACTGTTTCTTTATAAGTCAGCCTATACATATTGAACAAAAGCAATGTCTTTCGTCTTATAAGGTAAAATAAAGATAAGAACGCTTTAAAATTTGTCATCCATTGTCACACATACTCGGTGAATCTATATTTAGTTTGATTTAGTTCTTATTTTTCTTTATTGCTTTAATTGTTAACCGGTGTCCCCCTTACATTAAAAGAAAAAGAAGGTAGGCCTACTAAATAAATGAAAATAAATGAATAAAATAAATAAATAGATAAGATAGAATAAATAGATAAATATAAATAAGAAATAAAATAATGAACACTTAAGCTGTCATTCTTTATTTCAACACACAAACTCAATGGACATTTTTATTTCGTTTGATTTATATATTCATTTATTTTTTTATATTGTTTCGTTAACCGGTGCGTGTCCCTCATATACATAAAATAAATAGAAGATATAAATTTTCGCTATTATTTCAGTCAATACATATTTAACAAGAGTAAAGTAAAAATAAGAATACCCACAAGCTGTCATTTTTAACCTACACAAACGTACTCGGTAGACATTTTTCTTTCTCATTTGGTTTTTTAATTGTTTCCTTAACCTGTACGCGTCCTCCATACATGAAAAAAAGAAGATATAGTGTCATTAAAGGTCAATTAATATATATCCAACAAAAGCAACGCCTTATAAGCCAAAAAACAAAAAAAAGATACAAGCTGTCATTTTCAACTTCGCCCAATTTTTTTTTATTTATTTATTTTTTATTGTTTCGTTAGCCGGTACGTGTCATACATGAAAAAAAAGAAGATATAGTGTCATTATAAGTCATTGTATACATATCCAACAAAATTAACGCATTATAAATCAAAATAAAAATAAAAAAAACAAGCTGTCATTTTCATCTCCGCCCAATTTAATTTCTTTTATTTATTTATTTTATCGTTAATCTGTACGTGTCCTTTGCTACATAAAAAGGAAGCTATAGTGTCATTATAAGTCAATTGATACATGTCCAACAAAAACAACGCCTTATAAGTCAAAATAAAACAAAAAACACACAAGCTGTCATTTTCAACTCCGCCCAATTTAATTTCTTTTAATTTCTTTTTTAATTATTTCGTTAACCTGTACGTGTCCTTTGCTACATTAAAACAAAGATACAGTTTCATTATAATTCTTTCTATACATACAAAACAAAAACAACGCCTTATAACCCCAAAATACAAATAAAAACACTTAAGCTGTCATTCTTAGCTCTGTCTAGACACACACACACACACACGCACACACACCATTGACAAATATGCCGGTATAACCATTTACTTTAGGCATACATAAAGAGGAGGTGTAGAGGGTGTAGAGGGGGTGGCGGGGGGTGGTGTGAGGTGGTGTGGTGGTGTGTGGTGGTGTCATCACAGCCTTCATTCATACCCACCCGCTGTACTATATAACAAGGCCACCACAACCTTACCATATAAACCCCCGTCATTTACCCGTCCCCACGCCTTTATTAACCCTTCACAATGCACCAAAAAGGCTTAAATAGTAGTGAATTAATGCCTTTTTCATCCACTGGGGTCAAAAGAGGTCAGAATGAAGGATAAATGGCAAAAAACAAGGTGGAAGTCACAGCCAGATCGGAACACGGGCAGACTGAGGTAGTGTTCAAAATGGCTGCCGCTCGATAGCCGCTCCTCACCACATAGCTACACCATTTTGCCGTTTTTCACCGGATATCTGAGTATGGCGTGTCGTGTAGCGTGCGTAGCGTGTACCTGTGTGTCGTATCACCCGGTAAGATGAACCAGGAGGCCGAAATAAAGAGGGGCGCGGCGTAAAACACAAAAGAAAAGCCACTACCCACTTGGCAGGATAAGAACTAGGATATCTACATTTTCCCCGCTATTTCTCCCCCTCGACGTCCAAGATGTGGAATATGATGTGTGATGTGATGCCCACCATAGCGGAGGACGGCATCACCCCCAGGGGCTCGCAGTTCAGCGGGGATGACGCCAATTTCGAGCAACTAATGGTGTCAATGCTGGACGAGAGAGACAAACTGCTGGACACGGTGAGAGAGACCCAGGAGAGACTCAGCGAACTGGAGACCAAGTACCAGGAGCTCGAGAAGGAGAGAGACAGCTTGCAGAGACAGCTTGATGCCAATTTGCCGCAGGTGAGAGTCTGGGAGAGTGTGGGAGTGACTGGGAGAGGTGGTGGTGCGTTAGGTTAGGTTAGAGAGAGAGAGGGAGTGGGAGATAGTTTGTAGAGACAGCTCGATGCCAATTTGCCGCAGGTGAGAGTCTGGGAGAGTGTGGGAGTGACTGGGAGAGGTGGTGGTGCGTTAGGTTAGGTTAGAGAGAGAGAGGGAGTGGGAGATACTTTGTAGAGACAGCTCGATGCCAATTTGCCGCAGGTGAGAGTCTGGGAGAGGGAGAGGGAGAGTGTGGGAGTGACTGGGAGAGGTGGTGGTACGTTAGGTTAGACAGAGAGAGAGAGAGAGAGAGAGAGAGAAAGTGAGTGTTATCTTTGGATCATTACAAGGTCAAGTGAGAGCCTGGGAGAGTGTGGGAGTGACTGGGAGAGTTGGTATTACGTTAGGTTAGGTTACGTTAGTGAGAGTGAGAGAGAGGAAGTGAGTGTTAATTTTGGGTCGTTACAAGGTGAAGTGAGAGGGTGGGAGAGCCTGGGAGAGTGTGGGAGTGACTGGGAGATTTGGTGTTATGTTAGGTTAGGTTACGTTAGTGAGAGAGCGAGAGAGAGAGAGAGATTAGGTTAGGTTAGATTAGGTTAGTGAGAGGACCTTGGCTCGCTTGGATTAAATTTGGACCAGTGTTGTGGCTGATTCGTACCAATGTTATGGCTAATTCGGACCAGTGTTGTGGCCGATTTGGACCAGTGTTGTGGCTAATTTGGACCAATGTTATGGCTAATTCGGACCAGTGTTGTGGCTAATTCGGACCAGTGTTGTGGCTGATTTGGACCTTTTTTCACAGTTTTGCAGTAGTATATGATAGATAACGTGTAATCTGTCAGTTTTAAGTTGTCAGACCTTCATATCTTTAATTACTGGCCATTCTTTGTTTCCTGAGAAGTGATGATTGATTGAAAAACTTCCCTTCTGTTGTACGTAATGTCTGGTCAAAGATTTAACGACCATGAAGCAGTTTTTAACCCCTTCAGTACTGGGACACATTTTTACCTTGAGATTTGTGTACCATTAGACGATTTTATTGACATTAGGAAGGGTCTATGGAAGGCAGAAGATTAATGGCCACAGTCTTCACTATTTTAACCCCTTCAGTACTGGGACACATTTTTACCTTGAGATTTGTGTACCATTAGACCATTTTATTGACATTAGGAAGGTTCTATGGAGGGCAGAATATTTTAACCCCTTCAGTACTGGGACACATTTTTACCTTGAGATTTGTGTACCATTAGACCATTTTATTGACATTAGGAAGGGTCTATGGAGGTCAGAATATTAATGGCCACAGTCCTCACTATTTTAATCCCCCACATGAGTTTCTGAAGCTGTAGAAAGGGATCAGATTGTAAGCAGAATGAATATGAAAATCGTCATTACTCAAGGGGTTAAAAGACACATGGGGTAACCAAAATTCAGGGACACATGTTTTGACACTCCCTAGTTGTATATTTGACGTGGGATGTTTGAAGTTGTTTTAGGAAATGTTTGTTTTAATTGTATTTCTTTGTTTAGAATGATATATTGATTGTTTTTAGCATCTTTGAAGTTGTCGTTTGCTATTCATACCTTCCTCTTCTCACTCTGGAACTCCCTGCCTGCTTCTGTATTTCCAGCTCCTGTATTTCCATCTTCCTCTGGTAAACTCTGGAACTCCCTGCCTGCTTCTGTATTTCCATCTTCCCTATTTCCATCTCTATTTCCATCTTCCTGTGGCACATTCTGGAACTTTGCCTGCTTCAGTATTTCCATTTTCCTATTTCCATCTCCTGTATTTCCATCTTCTGTATTTCTATCTGTATTTCCATGTTCTCTGTTTCCATCTCCTGTATTTCCATGTTCCTGTGGCACACTCTGGAACTCCCTGCCTGCTTCTGTGTTTCCATCTTCCTACGACTTGACTTCCTTTAAGAGGGAGGCGTCAACACATTTGTCCCTCACTTTTGGACAACTCTTAATGGCTCTAAGGGAACTAACTGCCAATCCACTGGGCCTTTTTTTTCTCCATTTTTTGTTGCTCTTGGTCAGTCTCCCTCGCATAAAAAAAAAAAATAGATAAATAGATAAATAAATAAATAAATAAATAATAAATGTTATCGTTGTAATATTTTAGGTAATATATTGTAATTATTTTTAGTGACAATTTCAAACAATTATTTTGGTGTTACTTTACATTTTTTTTTATTTATTTTTATCCTTTTTATTTTATGCAGGAGAGAAAACTGGCTAAGGGCAAAACAATAATAAAAAAAAAGGCATACTGAGTAGCCAGTTCCCTGAAAGGTCACAAGAGTTATCCAGAAGTGAAGGATTTGGTTACGACTTTCATTAAATGCACTGCCTGTTTGCACTACTGGTTCATTGTCTCTTCCATTTTTAATAAGGTCCGAATAAGCCAGTAAAAGGTCCGAATAAGCCAGTATAAGGTCCAAATCAGCCAGTAAAGGTCCGAATAAGCCAGTATAAGGTCCAAATCAGCCAGTAAAGGTCCGACTAAGCCAGTAAAGGTCCGAATAAGCCAGAAAAGGCATGAATAAACCAGTAAAAGGTCTGATTAAGCCAGTATAAGGTCTGAATAAACCAGTAAAGGCATGAATAAGCTAGTA
>NC_059255.1:6115247-6122747 GCF_017591435.1 Portunus trituberculatus | reverse complement strand
AGAGAGAGAGAGAGAGAGAGAGAGAGAGAGAGAGAGAGAGAGAGAAAGTGAACTATCTCTATCTCTACAGGTGAGGGAAAGGTTACGAGTGGCCCTGGAGAGAGTGGCTTCCCTGGAGGAGGACCTCACACACACCAGAGAGGAGGTGAGTCACGAGGAGGAGGAGGAGGAGGAGGAGGAGGAAGGAAGGAAGGAAGGAAGGAAGGAAAATAATCAGTCTATCTTGTTTTTCTTATCTTTTCATCTTTTCTTTATTTCATTGGAGGAGGAGGAGGAGGAGGAGGAGGAGGAGGAGGAGGAGGAGGAGGAAAATTTATCACCTATTTTCCCTCCCTCTATATACTACATCCTAGAGTCATCATTTTTCCCCTCACAATCACTTTTTTCCCCTTCTTTTCCCCTCACACTCACCTTTTCCTTCTATTTCCCCTCACAATCATCCTTATCCCCATCTTTCCCCTCACAATCATGCTTTTTCCCCTCACAATCACACTTTTTCCCCTCACAATCACTTTTTTCCACTCACAATCACTTTTTTCCACTCACAATCACCCTTTTCCCCCTCTGTTTCCCCTCACAATCACCCTTTTCACCTCTTCCCTCACAATCAGCCTTTTCCCCTCTTTTCCCTCACAATCACCCTTTTCCCTCTTTCCCCTCACAATCACCCTTTTCCCCATCTATTTCCCCTCACAATCACCCTTTTCCCTCTTTCCCTCAAAATCACCCTTTTCCCCTCTATTTCCCTCACAATCACCCTTTCCCTCTATTTCCCCTCACAATCACCTTTTCCCTCTTTTCCCTCAATCACCCTTTTCTTTCTATCTCCCTCACAATCACCCTTTTCCCCATCTATTTCCCTCACAATCACCCTTTCCCCTCTATTTCCCTCACAATCACCCTTTTCCCCTCTATTTCCCTCACAATCATCCTTTTCCCTCTTTCCCTCACAATCACCCTTTTCACCTCTTTCCCTCACAATCACCCTTTTCCCCTCTTTCCCCTCACAATCACCCTTTTCACCTCTTCCTCTCACAATCACCCTTTTCCCCTCTATTTCCCTCACAATCATCCTTTTCCCCTCTGTTTCCCTCACAATCACCCTTTTCCCCTCTATTTCCCCTCACAATCACCCTTTTCCCCTCTTTCCCTCACAATCACCCTTTTCCCCTCTTTTCCCTCACAATCACCCTTTTCCCCTCTATTTCCCTCACAATCACCCTTTTCCCCTCTATTTCCCTCACAATCACCCTTTTCCCTCTTTCCCTCACAATCACCCTTTTCCCCTCTGTTTCCCTCACAATCACCCTTTTCCCTCTTTCCCTCACAATCACCCTTTTCCCCCTCTGTTTCCCCTCACAATCACCCTTTTCCCTCTTTCCCTCACAATCACCCTTTTCCCCTATATTTCCCTCACAATCACCCTTTTCACCTCTTCCCCTCACAATCATCCTTTTCACCTCTTCCCTCACAATCACCCTTTTCCCCCTCTATTTCCCCTCACAATCACCCTTTTCCCATCTATTTCCCCTCACAATCACCCTTTTCCCCTCTGTTTCCCCTCACAATCACCCTTTTCCCCTCTTTTCCCCTCACAATCACCCTTTTCCCCTCTTTCCCCTCACAATCACCCTTTTCCCCCTCTGTTTCCCCTCACAATCATCCTTTTCCCCTCTTTTCCCCTCATAATCACCATTTTCCCCCTCTTTCCCCTCACAATCACCCTTTTCCCCTCTTTCCCCTCACAATCACCTTTTCACCTCTTTTCCCCTCACAATCACCCTTTTCATCTCTTCCCCTCACAATCAACTTTTTTTCCCCCTTTTTCCCCTCACAATCACCTTTTTCCCCCTCACACTCACCTTTTCCCCTCTGTCCCCTCAGCTGAGCCAGTACAAGATGGGTAAGATGCCGGGGGACGGGGCGGAGGGGGCGCGGGTCAACGGAGAGGCCGCCCCCCAGTCCCTGGAGGGGCCGCCCCCCGGGGTTAAGGGGTCCCCCTCCACCGCCACCAACAGCGACCAGGCACACGTGGTGAGTCACAGAGAGAGAGAGAGAGAGAGAGAGAGAGAGAGAGAGAGAGAGAGAGAGAGAGAGTGAGTGGTGGTGAGTGAGTGAGTGAGTGAGTGAGTGAGAGAGAGAGAGAGAGAGAGAGAGAGAGAGAGAGAGAGAGAGAGAGAGAGAGAGAGAGAGAGAGAGAGAGAGAGAGAGTGGTGAGTGAGTGGTGAGTGAGTGAGAGAGAGAGAGAGAGAGAGAGAGAGAGAGAGAGAGAGAGAGAGAGAGAGAGAGAGAGAGAGAGAGAGAGAGAGAGAGAGAGAGAGAGAGAGAGAGAGAGAGAGAGAGAGAGAGAGAGAGAGAGAGAGAGAGAGAGAGAGAGAGAGAGAGAGAGAGAGAGAGAGAGAGAGAGAGAGAGAGAGAGAGAGAGAGAGAGAGAGAGAGAGAGAGAGAGAGAGAGAGAGAGAGAGAGAGAGAGAGAGAATGTGTGTTTGTGTGTTTGTTTTAATCTTTTTGTTTGTTTTGATTTTCTTTATTTTTATTTGTTTATTTATTTATTTATTTGTTTATTTATTTCTTTTCATCTTTTGTGTTTTTATTGTTTTGTTTCTCGTTTTCTTTTCTTTTCTTTTCTATTTCCTTTTCTTTCTTCCTTCTCTCTCTCTCTCTCTCTCTCTCTCTCTCTCTCTCTCTCTCTCTCTCTCTCTCTCTCTCTCTCTCTCTCTCTCATTCCAATTTTCTCTTCATATTTGTCTCCCCTCTGTGTGTGTGTGTGTGTGTGTGTGTGTGTGTGTGTGTGTGTGTGTGTGTGTGTTTTTTATCTATTTTTCCCCTCAGTCATTCTGTTTCCCCTCTTCTCTGTTATAATTCCCCCTGTTTCCTCTCTTCTTCCCTCACAGTCACCTTCTTCCCCTTAGAATTCTCCCTTTTCCCCTTTTTTCCCTCACTATCACCTTCTTCCCCTTAGAATTTCCCTTTTTCCCCTTAAAATTCTGTTTTCCCCTCTTTTTTTCCCTCACAATCACCTTCTCCCCTTAGAATTTCCCTTTTTCCCCTTAGAATTCTCTGTTTTCCCCTTCCCCATCACAATCACATTTTTCCCATTTTTCCCCTTAGAATTCCCCTCTTTCCCCTTAGATTTTCTTTTCCTCTCTTTTTCCCCTTATAATTCTTCTCTTCCCCTTAGAATTCTCCTTTTTCCCCTCTTTTTCCCTCACAATCACCTTTTTCCCCATAGAATTTCAATTTTTTCCCTTAGAATTCTCCTTTTTTTCTCTTTTTTCCCCTCAGAATCACCTTTCTTTCCTTTTCCCTTTAGAATCACTTTTTTCCTTGTTTTTTCCCCTCACAATCACCATTTTTTCCATCTTTCCCCCTTAGAATCCCCTTTCTTCCCCTCTTTCCCCTTAGAAACCCCTGTTTTTCCCCATTTCCCCCTTTCTTCCACTAAAATCCCATCTTTCCCCACATCTGGCAGGGGTGACTACTAAAACCAGGGGTATATTTAATTAATTTATTCACTAATGGTCTAAGTCATGTTTATTGAGTGTTTTTTATTATTATTGAGTGTTTTTTTTATTGTTATTGAGTGTTTTTTTTTTATTGAGTGTTTTTTATTGTTATTGAGTGTTTTTTATTATTATTGAGTGTTTTTCGGTACAGCAAACACTTAATATTGAATTTTTATTGGTGTTTTTAAAGTGAGTGGAAAATTATAGAAGTTTATTTCGTCTGATTAAGATTTCTTGTGTTTTGTTGTGTGTGGAATTAATGTTACTACTGCTACTACTACTACTACTACTGCTGCTACTGCTACTACTGCTACTGCTACTACTACTGCTACTACTGCTATTGTTCTTCTTCTTCTTCTTTTTCTTCTTCTTCTTCTTCTTCTTCTTCTTCTTCTTCTACTTCTACTTCTACTTCTACTACTACTACTACTACTACTACTACTACCACACTCCCGGAATTACTATAAATTGTAATAATAAGGATAAAAAAATCATAATGTAAGTTTTAAAGATTTGCTGTACCATGAGAGAGAGAGAGAGAGAGAGAGAGAGAGAGAGAGAGAGAGAAAAAACTGAAGAGAAAAATATTTAAACCAGAAAGGAGAAGGAGAAACAGGAGAAGAAGGAGGAGGAGGAGGAGGAGGAGAAGGAGGAGGAGGAGGAGGAGAGAGAGGAGAGGGAAAACGGAGCGACCACCACCACCACCACCACCAGCGTCTCTAAGATGATGGAGCTTCAGTCATCGCTAGAGAAACAGGTAATGATATTTTGGCACCTCCTATGAGCCCGGCTGACGGCTGGCTGACCTCGCGACCCTCCCTGGCACTCACCTGGCACTCACCTGGCACTCCGACACTCAATTACCTGGAAAACTCGAAAAAAAAGTGAAAATTTTTGGTTTAATCCCCGAAATCTGGTTTGTTTTTATCTATTTTTTGTTTTTTCCGGAAAGGATTGGAACGTTTGTCGAGGGTTGTGTTGTGTTTGGAAAGGAAACACAATTAAAACAGCAAAACTCACAAAAATTTGGAAGTTATGCGATACTAACTTTGTTTTTTCGAGCAGCCGTCAGCTACGCTTTTTACTACTACTACTACTACTACTACTACTACTACTACTACTACTACTACTACTACTACTACTACTACTACTACTACTTCTACTACTACAATATATTCTTTATGTCTTGTATCATCACTTTTATTTATTTATTGATTTATTTATTTTCTTGTGGCTTTCCTTCACTCACTGCCTCACCACTACTGCTTCTGCTACTACTGCTTCTGCTACTGCTACTACTGCTACTACTACTGCTACTACTGCTGCTGCTGCTGCTACTACTTATGCACATGCCTACTTACTCACTGCTAATGTTGTCTAGGAGGAGGAGGAGGAGGAGGAGGAGGAGGAGGAGGAGGAGGATGAGGAGGTGATACGAGAAGAAAAATGGGAGGAAGAGGAGGAGGAGGAGGAGGAGGAGGAGGAGGAGGAGGAGGAGGAGGAGGAGGAGGAGGAGGAGGAGGAGGAGGAGCAGCTGATATGAGAGAGAGAGGGAAGAGAATAGGAAGAAAGGAAGAGGAGAAAGAGGAAGAAAGAAGAGGAGGAGGAAGAAGAAGAAGAGGAGATATGAGAACAAAGATGAGAGGAAGAGGAAGAGGAGAGAGAAGAGGAAGAAAATGAAGTAACTAGAAAAAGAAGAAGAAGAAGAAGAAGAAGAAAAGAGGAGGAGGAGGAAAAAAAAAACTACAAGAAGAATGAGAAGGAAGGAAAGATGCAATGAAGAAAGAGAGAGAGAGAGAGAGAGAGAGAGAGAGAGAGAGAGAGAGAGAGAGAGAGAGAGAGACATCAGAAGAGAAAGAAAGAGAGAGACAAGAAAAAGGAAAAAGAGAAATGCAAGGTACCAGAAGAGAGAGAGAGAGAGAGAGAGAGAGAAATAACAATACTTTTAAGAACATGAACAGTAAACCAGCGATCTAAGGAAATGACCAAGTTTTGACCACTCCACCTTGACTCCACACAGGCAAGCCACTCCCACTCCAGCCCTTTGAGTGAAGCAGGGAGTTTTCACCAAGCCAGGAGACAGACAGTGAACAGAAGAGCTTGTCAATGGGCAGAGTTACTGTTTTAAGCCCTTCAGTACTGGGGTGTTTTTTTACTAAGAGTTTTGTGTGCCATTAGACCATTTTATTGACATTAGGAAGGGTCTATGGAGGGCACAAGATTAATGGCCACAGTCTTCACTATTTTAACCCTTTCAATACTGGGACACGTTTTTATCTTGAGATTTGTGTACCATTAGACCATTTTATTGACATTAGGAAGGGTCTATGGAGGGCAGAAGATTAATGGCCACAGTCTTCACTATTTTAACCCCTTCAGTACTGGGACACATTTTTACCTTGAGATTTGTGTACCATTAGACCATTTTATTGACATTAGGAAGGGTCTATGAAGGGCAGAAGATTAGTAGCTGGGACACACACCATTTTATTGACATTAGGAAGGGTCTATGGAGGGCAGAAGATTAATGGCCACAGTCTTCACTATTTTAACCCTTTCTTCACTATTTTAACCCCCCACATGAGTGTCTGAAGCTGTAGAAAATCACCAAATAGTCACCAGAATGAATAAGGAATGCGTCATGGTACTGAAGGGGTTAAATAGAAGGGTTTGAGAAAGTGTTGAGTTCTTGTTGAATAGAAGGGTTTTGAAATGTGTTTATTGTTTGTTATTGAGTCGAAGAGCTCAAGACAAGAGAAGACAAGGCAACACAAGGCAAGACAAGACAAAACAAGATGAGGTGAGACAAGGCAATGCAAGGGAAGGCAAGGCAAGGCAAGGCAAGGCAAGGCAAGACAGGGGTGGCAAGGCAAGGGAAAGCAAGGCAAGATGAGACGAGAAGAGACGAGACAAGGCAAGAGAAGGACAAGACGAGACAATTTAGAAATATGTTTGGTGTTTGTTATCGAATTTAAGGGTTTTAGAATTGTATTTAGTTTTGCTAGTTTTTTACATTAGTTTAGTGCATTTCTCATGGTTAGTAGTTGACATTTGGTAGTAATAGGGAAGTTGGTGGTGGTGGGATCAGGCAGACATCCACGCGCTGGTTGGAATCCCACCATGTACCGCCTTGAAACTTTCCCATTTGTGGAGTGGTTTAAAGTTAGCTACATGTCACCAGGATACCTAAAACACCATAAAATCCCCCTAAACCACCATAAAACACACCAAAACACCCTAAAACTCTCTAAAACACCCTAAAACACCCTAAAAACACCTCCTTAAAACACCAAAGATGCGCTTGTGTGGTGATATGGGCCCTAATATGCCCACCACTAGATAGAAAATTGCCAACGTTGCTTATGGGTGGAAGCTGAACACTGGACACCATTTCCCATACTCTTCAAGTGAACCTACAGGCGCTATAGGCCATAATATAGGAAAAGAAAATAATAAATAAATAGATAAAATAGAATAAAATTGCATATCGTTTTTTCCATTAGGTTGTATCAAGATTTGCATTCATTTCCTTACTCAGTGTGACAGTTCCTCCCTTCACCAGGTGTTATTGTGGTTCTAGTTGAAGTGACAGATTTTTAAGGGTGTTTTTGTGGTTCTAGTTGAAGTGATGTGGGTTTTTAAGGGTGTTTTGTGGTTCTAGTGACAGATTAACAACATTTCTGCATTATTAACAGGAGAAACAATAAGTGATTTGAGTTTTTAAGGGTGTTTTTGTGGTTGTAGTGACAGATTAACAACATTTCTGCATTATTAACAGGAGAAACAATAAGTGACGTGGGTTTTTAAGGGTGTTTTTGTGGTTCTAGTGACATTAACAACATTTCTGCATTATTAACAGGAGAAACAATAAGTGATGTGGATTTTTAAGGGTGTTTTTGTGGTTCTAGTGACAGATTAACAACATTTCTACGTAATCAACGCGAGAAACAATAAGCGACGTGTTTTAGAGGGAACAGTATGTGACGTAAAATTT